>NC_133307.1:15607321-15665520 GCF_012295235.1 Primulina huaijiensis
TGTTTGTCTGGATTGGTATTTGAGACAGATTGTAGACCATTGCGACTGTATGCTATTCAAGCTGAACCAGAGCTGATTTTGATGATTAAAGCGGCTCAGAAAGTTGATCAGAAAGTGCAGAAATCGATTGAGATGGTTAGATCAGGTCATCAGTCAGAATATCAGGTACGTGATAGCGTACTGTATGTGAATAATCGTCTTGTTGTGCCAGATGTTTCGGATTTGAGACAGCAGATATTGACAGAAGCGCACAGCAGTCGTTTTAGCATTCATCCTGGGGGCAGAAAAATGTATAACGATCTGAAAAGACAGTTTTGGTGGAAACAAATGAAGACTGATATTGCTGAATTTGTAGCCAAATGTCTGAATTGCCAACAGGTGAAGGCTGAAAGAAAGAAACCCGGAGGACTATTGCAGAGTTTATCTATTCCTGAATGGAAATGGGATCACATTTCCATGGATTTCGTGACACAGTTACCGCGTTCCTCCAGAGGTTCTGATGCGATTTGGGTTGTGATTGACAGACTGACCAAATCTGCATGTTTTATTCCGTACAAGATGACGTACAGATATGACCAGATGGCTGAGATCTATGTCAAGGAAGTGGTCAGATTACACGGAGTGCCGAAGTCGATTGTCTCAGACCGTGATCCTCGGTTTACATCGCACTTTTGGCAGAGTTTGCAGCAGGCTCTAGGTACGAAGTTATATCTGAGTACCGCATATCATCCCCAGACTGACGGACAGTCAGAACGGACGATACAGACTTTGGAGGATATGCTGAGAGCTGTAGTACTTGATTTTAGTACTGGATGGCAGGAGGCATTGCCACTTTGTGAGTTTTCGTACAACAACAGCTATCAGACGAGTATTGAGATGGCACCATTCGAAGCGTTGTACGGAAAGAAATGTCGATCCCCTCTTTATTGGGATGATATCTCTGAAGTTCCTGAGACTGGACCTGACATGATCAGAGATATGACTGAAAAAGTGAAGCTGATTCAGAAGAAAATGAAGGCAGCTCAAGATAGACAGGCCAAGTATGCCAATATTCGACGAAGATCGTTGGTATTTGAGGTTGGAGACCGAGTATTCTTGAAAATTTCACCTTTCAGAGGAGTTGTCAGATTTGGCAAGAAAGGGAAGCTGTCTCCACGTTATGTTGGGCCGTATGAAATTCTCGAGAAGATAGGAGATCGTGCCTATCGACTCGTATTACCGCCTTCTCTATCTGGAATACATGATGTCTTTCATGTATCTATGTTGCGGAAATATCTCCCCGATGATTCCCATATTATCCAGCCAGACGAGGCTGAGCTTGATGAGTCTCTGAGTTATATTGAGAAACCGATTCAGATTATTGATCGTAAAGAAAAGCAACTCAGAACGAAGACCATCCCACTTGTGAAAATCCAGTGGACTCGTCATGGCATTGAAGAAGCTACTTGGGAGACTGAATCAGATATGAGACAGGAATTCCCAGAGTTATTCCACTGATGTGAGTTTACTATTTTAGTTTCTGTTATTTCTGATTTGATTGCCTGTGATATGATTGCTTGAGATTTCGAGGACGAAATCATGTCTCAGAGGGGGAGAATTGTAAGGCCCGAGATTATATCACTTTAATCCGAGATTATTTAATTTATGAATTTTGGAGGGATTAATTAGATTCCACGGTTTTTGTAATTAATTAGGATTGAAATGGAATTAAAAAGAGTTTTGAGGGCTGAATTGCAAATAGTGAAGATTTCAGGGGCTAAAGTGCAATTAGCACTTGAGTGACACTTGTCACCACCATGCAATACATGATATAAATCTAGCATTCCTTGACAAATTCCAGCCCAGATCGTGACCTCCATTTCCAGAAATCCTCGAAGTCTTCTTGAATTGTGGAAATTCGATTATTCAAGCTCTGGCTATCAGAATTTAAATCCGGACACGGTACCGTACTCCTCTCGGCACGAGCTACAACTGGACGTAAGTTTCATTGAGTTTTATTATCATTTGAAATTATGATATTGATGGAATCGAATATAATACATATATGATGTTCTTGATATGAAGTCAGATCAGAAAACGGATTGATTATGGAATTATTATGATTTTCTGATTATATTGGGGAATTGAATAGATTTGAGTTATGGGTTGGTTACAAAATGTAATGGATATGGGTTCTGATTTGTAATTGATATCTGGTGATATTGTATTGACGGGGATATCGGGATTGTGCCGTTATGCCGTTGATTTGAATTAATTCAGATTAATCAGATTCAGTGTTGATTTGAGAATGAAATATTGATATTATGATTCTCGATATATCGTTTCAGATTTACAGAGACAGTCTTGAGTTCAGAACTGATATTGCTTCAGACCGAGACTACGAACGAAAGGTATAAGTCAATGTGGTATTGGGAGATCGACTTGAGTAGGACATACTTGAGTTTCCCTAAATCACATACTGATTGTTATTAGATGCCTTGATTTGAATTGATATGCTTGTTTCTATTGATTTATAGGAAGCATGTTATAGGCGAGTATTAGACGAGTAATCTTGTGACAGAAGTGCCGGATAGTGATGGAATCGTCTTTGGCACATTGCACTCTGTTACAGTGTAGTAGCGAAAGTGCTAAGGTCTGTGACGGATAGGTCAAGACACTGGATGTTTGGTTATATCAATGTTGATTAGAATTGGAGTTTCTTCTATCACGGATATTCGATATGGAATGCCATCATCTGGAAACCGAGATCCCTAGACTAGGATTGAGTCTAGTCTGAGACGTGGAGTCACAAGTTTATTTACAGTTTTATATGGATTCATGTTTCAGATTTGACATTTATTACTGATATTTACTGCATGCTTTTATATTGATTATATTATCGCATGTTCGTTGATTTATACTGGGATTATATTCTCACCGGAGTTATCCGGCTGTTGTCTTGTTTGTATGTGTACATGACAACAGGTGGGACAGGATCAGGGTCCAGGAAATGAGGAGAGATCGTGATTAGAGTGGAGACTTCGGACTTTGATGTATATAGGGTTTTGACACTTGACATTAGTAGTTGAACCTTAGTTTGAGATGTTTGTATGTTGTATCAGATTTATACTCTCATACTGATATGTATAGTAGTTTGATTCCATTACGTTCCGCAATTAAAGAAAAAAAAATTTATGACCCTAATTACTGGATTAGTAAATTGATCCTAATGATGATTATGAATTGATTAGCGTCCGGGTCCCCACAACATGTCTTCGATCTTCATAATCATCAAGGCCACCATCTTCCAATCTTGATCTTCCACTATACTAATATGTACAAATAAATATCCGTGGCAAATAGGGATACATCTCATGGGGTGGGAACGGGCCATAAACCAAGCCCACTTATAAATTGATAATTATTACAATCATTCAACACAAAATATCCTAGCACACACCTAGCAAATTGGGCTTGGGCTTTTGATCATCCTTCATGCATAATATCATATATCATACACCATCAATTAATTATCACAATAATCAATTGATCCAATATTATATATCTTGATCCAATCACTAACCGCCACGATTATAAACAAAATCAACAAAGTAAACAAACTCCTTTGTGTACTTTCTAATTAATTTATTTTTAACCGAATTTCTTGTAAATCACCATTTACTATAAATAATTAAAGTCTAATTTCAATTATTTATTTTATGAGAAAATATGTACAGCTTTTGTACATTTAAACATAAAGGCCCAAAAAATCATTTTTCACCAAAAAACATTTTGGTCCATTTACATTTCACAAAATATGTTTGAAACGTCTGTCCATTTTATTGCTTAAAAAGTACTAGAAAATATTTTTTTTAAACCTCACATAGCATTCGGCCGAACCATAAAATATTTTAGAACCATTTTAAAATAAAACAATAAACTATATATTTGAGAAATACAGCCCATGCTATAACTTCGCAAAATCACTCAAAGGCATAAATAAAAAGTCATAAAAATCCTTAACATAAATCATAATCATAAATGCGGAAAGCTAGAAGCGCTGGTCCTCGGGTCGTGTGCATCTTCAGTCCAGTCAGGTCAACCATCAAGACCTCCCATAACATTAATATCATAAACACATGCATCAATCACACCTAGTGAGTCTAAAGACTCAACACACCATAATCTTGATGACAAGTAATACGTATAAAATCAAATGCAACAGTGAAAAATACTTGTACTTAAAATATCGTTTTCATGAAGATGCATAAACTTTAAACATGAACATTTTCGTAAACATTTTCATGATGCATCACTTAATCCTTAACATTTTTCCTTTTTCTCATTTCATAACATAAAACCTTTTATCATGATCATAACATTTTTCCTTTTCCTTTTTTTTTTTGTTGAATTCAGATCGTTAATTGTGACTTTCCTCAAATCTCAAAAAGTCGATGGATCCATCTACATGTAACCACAGTACTGGGCGGCGGGGACATCGGCGACACTCTCACCGGTCAACTGAGCCTTGGCCTATCCTCTTTCGAATAGAAATACGATCGTCGGGTCTCCCTCTGGGGCCTTTTCCCCTCACGATATTCCCATTCTTACCGTTCCCTCATAACCGTTACCTCGTATTCGTAATGATGGAAATACGATCGTCGGGCTCCCATTGGGACCGTCACTCTCACGATATCTCCAACATTATCGAATTAGTCACAATTGCTTCACTTCCTTCAACGTTTTACATTCTCATCACTTTATAAAATCATGCATAACATAACATTTTTGTTTTGAAACCAAGCATGCAACATGTCTTTTAAATATCAACCTTAAATCATAAAAATTCATGGACATAAAAAAAATCATAATTTATTCATGAAGCTCTCATAAACATTCAAAAATAGTCATAATATCATTAAAAACAGCATTTATGGAACTGCCATGACGTTTACTAATTTTCAGGTGTAAAAAGACCGTTTTACCCCTGGACGTATAATTTTATGTTTTTGACTTTTTCTTAATTTATTTGACTCTAACATGTCCCAAATAATTATTTAAGCCTACATGAATTTTCTCATATTTTTATTTAACTTAAATCGAGGACTTTTAATTTAATCTCTAAATGTGACGTATTACCGCGTTTTAATCCCGAATTAAACCAAACCTTAATATAAAATTTTCAAATTAAAAAATTAGACTTTTAATAATTATTTAAGCTTAAATATAATTTTTCATAATTTTATAAAGCATAAAACTAGGCGTTTCAATTAACTCATTAATTAGCGTTTTGTGCGGCGATTAAATTCCGAATAAATCCAAAACTCGTTGTTTTGATCCCAAATTTTTAGCATAACCTTTTTATGATTTATTCTACCCATCCAAGTCTTGAGCCACACCCGTGTACCCATGGATATATTTTTAGCCCTTAATTTTTGTTTTTGACCCCTAGACAAACACACCGAGCCATCTCCCGATTTACTCGAGCCACGTCCAAGGCACCTTGAACCAAAACCTAGCCAACCCACCTAGGGACCCAACTGACCAATCCCAGTCCGAAAGACCAGCCCTGGCCCGCTCAAAAACTTCTTGGAAACTGACTTCAGAATCTGCGCTTTAGATGAAACTCACGCATAAAACTCCTAGTGACCCTAGGATCCTTCCAACCCTTAACCACCGAGTCCACATGACCCTTACCATCCTTGTACCATGCCCAAACAAAGTCCAGACGACCCAGACCTTATAACTCGTGCGCGAGCCACCTGGTTCAGGAAACCAACAGCTGCGCATCTGCTGTTCCTAGGCGCTGTGTTTCCTACTTCGGCTAGGACTTCCTGCTCGAGCCTCCCTCAAGCCCAAACCCTCCTGGCTCTCTCTGGACCACCCTGAGCCATAGCCTAGACGACCTAGCCCAGCCCTCTCTCGAGTCACCTTCTGAAAACTCTCGGCCCCTCTTAAACCTGCACGGGAAGAGTCTTTTCATGGAAGGACTCTTCTCCAGCCCCTTAGCGTGAGCCCTAACCCTGCTAAGACCTTTCCTAGGACCTAACCATGACCCCTAGGACCCAACACCCAGACCTAGTCGAGCCACCTGCCCCAAGGCATCACCTCTCTTTCAACCGAGCCCCACAATCTACGTTAATGATCAATTGGTTACAGCCTCTGTTTTATTCATGTATGCAGCGCAGCGTATTGGTGTGATTTAGGCCTCTCTAAAACATGTAAAAACACTCCTTAACCCTTCCTAATCATGGCAGCCCCTTTTACAACACAATATATATGTTTATTTTGGATCATAAACCATGTTTTAAAAATCACATAAGCTTGAAAAACGAAAATTTAACAAGGTGCTTCTTGTTTTTCATGCAAAATAATTTTAAATAATTACTATGGTGTGAAAGATTAGAAAAGGAAGAAATATGGCGTGCCTTTGCGTTTTAAACGCACGAAAACGAAGCGACGATTGAAGAACGACGACAGGGAACGACGGCTTGAAAAACTCTAGCAACTTGATGTTTTTCCCTTCATGAAATATGTGTGTGCCGTGACTTGTGTTTGAGAGAAGAGTTTGGGGTGATTGGGGAACTGGGCGTAGGAATTTATGGGTTTTGGGTGGGGTTTAGAATGTTATATAGCTAATTAATCACTAATTAAACTTAGGCCCCATTAAGTAGGTTAATTAGGCCTATTAGTGCTTAATTAAAACATTAAAAATAATTTTGATTAATAAACTTTGTGAATTTATTAGTAGGGTTGTCAAAAAATTTGTATTTTTGTTGAAAACCAACGCCAATAAAAATTACGTCCCGGCGTATAAAATCGCCTCAAAACCCCATATTTTCAAAAATAAGAAAAAACATCACCCATAATTTAAATAATTAAAAGCAATTATTTAATTAAAACATTTTCTATTTTTCAGCCCTCGTTCTTCATTCATCGATCGCAACTCGAATAATCTTTTAAAAATACATTTTAATGCAACCATGTAGAAAAGTATATTTAAACATGTCAATATGCACAACATAGTTAATTAATGCAATTAAAATACAAGAGAATTTAATAATTCAAATGCATGTGGTTCGCGTAGACCTTTAAATTTTCGGGGCGTTACAATGTTAACCATATAATGGCCCAACAACTTCAAGACCAATAACACTTTGATATTCCAAAACACTTTTGGAAATCCTAGTCGTCATCGCCGTCGCCGGATTCCGGCCAATATGCACCAAAATTTTTTTCATTTTTTTTATTTGAAAAGAAGCAGTTCAAGCAGCCCCCGTTTTGGATAGCCGGCAGCAACTTGCTGCCCAAAAACAGCCCAAAAAACAGAATTCATTTGATGCAAAAAATTATCTCATGCGGTTAGAAATCGACCTCAATATAATATCAAGTATATGCAACACAAAATAGTAACCATAGCTCTTGATACCACTTGAAAGGGGATCGTTTAAGGTGCCCGCTTGCGCAACGAAAGTTTCAAAAATATTTTTCATACAAGAAAACCGAGCACCCTAAACTATAGTGTGTAGCAAATACAATAAAACACAAAATGACATTCATAGTGTGTTTAGAATATTACCTATCAATCACAAGGATTGATGATGGCTCCACCTAAGTTGTAAACAACTTAGCTCTTCAATGGCAAGACAAATCTTCAAGCTTCCAAGAGCACACCTTGCTCAAAAATTAAGCCCACCGCCAACAAGGAAGATCCCCTCTAATTTTGCACTAGAAAAATTAGAGGATTTTTCTTTGAGAAGAGTATGCAATCTTCAATAATTGAAGAAGAAAAAATTGAGAGAATAAGGGAAGAATATTTCGGCCATCAAGTGTGGGAGGAGAGAAGGATTGCTTTTCTTGGTTGTGTGAAAAGGTGATAAAGTGCATGAGCATGCCATGCACTGTTTAATGAAAAATTTGTCTCCCAACTCTTCACCTCCCCATGCATATTTTATTTGGGCTTGTAACAATTACAAAGCCTATGGACTTTTAGTTAAATATCTCAAACCCATTTGAGACCATTTAAACTTTACTTGATTTTACTCGAGCTCACCAGTTGAATAATTATTTCCTATTGGGCTCTACAACACCCAATATTATTTAATTAATTCAACAATTGAATTAATTTAATTATTTGGACTCTACTAGGCCCACTAGTATTTAATTAATTCAACAATTGAATTAATTTAATTTAGTCCATATTAATGTTTATGAAAATCACAATTTTCAAATACATTATTTATTTTGCCAACTTTTAATTTAGGAACTCTTCCACAAATTAAAAGTTACATTTCCCATAATACTCTTATAGAAGTCATACTTCTATTTTTCTTTGCGCTTATAAACTTCTTTATAAGCCGTTCAACACATTGAACTATTTTACTTCTCAACGGGATCTAGAAATTTAGCACTTGTGTGACCCTCAATGGTTCAATGATACAACTAGCCGTGGGTTCACATCTCAATGTGATTCGGGACTAAACATGTCCTTATACAAGCATACCCCAGTTGCTTCATTCTTACTTATCAACTCCTTGATAATAAGAACGTCAGAACTCAAGTCTGATAGTACCCAACCAATCATGTTAAACGCACATCGCTTACATGATTTCCTAGGTATCAAATGATAGTGCCTCCAAGAACCAATCTATTATGGTTAGCGTATAGTACGGTCCCTTCAACTCATATATCCCGACCGATTCGACAGCTATTGGTTTATCGAGAGCTGTCAAAAAATCGATACTATGTGTCATGTCGTAGTTGTATCGATGGTGTAATATATGAAATCCCTTTCATAATTACAACCAACACTCTTATCAGAGATTTCATACTACATACACATACGATATCCATACCCGAAGGTAAGCGGTGAATCCCCAACTACAATGCATCGACTCCTATATGTTTCGACAAAACACCCAACCTTACCACCTCATGACCACATGAGAGTCGGTAAACAAGTCAAAGTGCAACGTTATCATATAGGGTCTCAATGTTGTCTCGGGTCATAAGGACTAATGGTGTACAACCATAAACTAGGACGTTTCCACTCGATAAGTGAGAACCACTTGGGAAGTCCTTTATTGAGGGTTGTTCAATGCACTCTACCATGAGCACCTATCTGCATGTTCGGACATCACAATGTCCCCTACCAATGAAACATGGTACGCACATCGCAGATACTAGCCTCAAACTCGAGCGGCCTATATCCTTCTTAGCGATGGCTGAATCGACTGGGAACTGTTTAGAATATACAGTATTCCAAATATGAGTTTCATGATACTCATTATATGAGCATCTCATATTTTTTCTATTATTTGTATATTCAAGGACTTTATCTATGCAACTAGCATGTGTATACAGATAAAGATGTGCCAAAACAATAATTTCAAAGATTATTAAAATAAATATTGTTTATACATGGAAACCAAGGGCACAAAATGACATCCCCTATCAAATTCGGCAAAAATCTCCTTGACGGAGACTCATGAACTCCCTCTTAAGCCTAGAACGGATGTCAGAAGTGAAATATTTGTCGTAGAATATGCTCTTGAAGTCCTCCCAAGTCAGTGTTGTTAAGTTCACCCCTCTCTCTGATCCCTCCCACCATAAGGAAGTGTCGCCCTTCAGTAGATAAATGATACAACGAACTCGGTCAGCGTCCGCCATGTACATATATCGAAAAATCACCTCCGAAGATCGAATCCACTCCTCAACCATGAATGGATCAGTAGTGCCGTGAAAATCCTTGGGGTTCATCCTCCTAAAACGCTCATAGACTGCCTCCAGTCGAACTCTCGCAGCATTTCCAACATGCTGCTCTAATAACTGTGCCATGCCCGCTAGTACACGGTCACTAGCATCCTGATTAAGAGGAGGCCGTGGAATCTCCTCCACACGTCCAGCATCAATACCACTACGAAGAACTCGTCTAGGAGGCATCTCTGTACAAGTCGTCCCAACCACGTAACCAACATGCATTTAACATTTCAAATGAGACATGCATCTAACCTCAATATCATGTATCATAAAAGCATTAAAAGCATATAAAATCTAAAGCAGTAAAAACTCACATACTTGAGGCGTGACTTCTTGAGCTTCTCGGTGTGGCAGTAACACAACCCTTTGGAGATCCTAAGCTCTGATACTAACTGAAATGACCCTCGCTTTTAATCTTTAAAATTCTACTAATTTTTTTCTTTTTAAAAACACAAAATCGAAAATTAATAATTTAAATAACCTAACCTTTCCATAAATTAAAATAATTTAACATTTAAATTTTAAGTGCATAAAATTCCTTAAATCGTCAATTACCAATTTCATCTTCCACTTTTAACATGAACCAACTAACTTCAAAATAAAGCATAAAAATCTCTAATAAATTCTTTAACAAAAACTTTAAATCTTTTAACTATCAAGTTGATGCGGAAAATAAATGCAACTTGGTAGTGTACTGTCAGACTCGTTACACTCAAGCATCAGCGCCTCCCTCAATATCATCATCACTTGCAGCTTTCAAACCTAGTGAGTCTAATGACTCAACAAGTCCTAAACAGACGTAAAAAATAATACATTAACAAGAAAATGCATTAAAAATCATACTTTTACTTAAAATAAGCTTGTAAGCATAAATAAATCGTAAATCGTAAAGCTTTCAATCCTTTATCATTTTGGGTGAAGTTTGATCTTTAAAAGTGACTAGCCTTTATCCTCTGGTCGACTGATCAGTCTTAGCTCACCATTGTATATAGGGACGGGCACTAGACACCGACGTAAAATGGAAATACGATCGTTGGGCTCCCTCTGAGGCCTTGTCCCGTAAACGGGCTCCTTCTAGGGCCTTCTCCCTCACGATATTTCCAAAAATCATATATCCTCTATCCTCTTTGTCACAGTGAATTCACATCCTTCAAAATATTTTTCTTTTTCCTTTTAAATCATAAAATATCATGACTTTCCAAAAATAACATTTTTATAGTAAAAATTGCACTGATTTACCATAAATCATAAAATATCATATTTTCATCAAAATCATCATAATATATCATTTTAACACGTGTTATGACCCTTTGGGATTCTGCAAACCCTTTTCGTACTACCCAGATGTAAAATGACTGTGTTGCCCATGAACGTAAAATTTCTCGATTTTGACTTTTTTTTTATTTTCATTGACTCTAGACCATCCCAAATAATTATTTAAGCTTAAATTAAATTTTAAATATTTTTATTTAGCTTAAATTTGAGGCTCTCGATTTAATTTCCTATTTACTAATTCGTGAAGCGTTTAATTCCCGAATTAATTCAAACTTTAATATTTTTTCCCAAATTTTAAACGTAAACTTTTTATTCCTAAAATACCCTCGTGAACCATGAATCGACCCCCGTGGACCATGTTTCGAACCCTTGTCTTTTTCCTAGCCATAATTCGAACCCTAGCTTCCATCTCGAGCCAACTCTCGATTTCCTTGAACCATGGCTGAGCCACCTCGAGCCATCCCATGACCAGAATTCTTATGGATCCCACTGACCACGCCTGACCCATCTAACCAGTCCTTAGCCGTGCAAGAACCCCCTGCACATGCACTTAGCCCGCGACCGTTTCTTTGTTTTGATCTCTTAGCTTATCAACCACCGATCACACACCCTCCTAACCATCCCTGGACAAGCCTCAGATCCAACCTAATCCAGCCCCCAACCGCCGTGAGCCCCCTTGCCCGTGGCTTCCTAATCGTGCATTGGGAAGATTCCATGCGGTTGTGGACTCTTCCCCTGTGGCAGCCTTTGAGTCCTAACCATGCTAGGACTGTTCTTAGCCCTTAGTCAGGTCTCTCACTGAGCCCTAGACCAACCCTGGCCGAGCCACACGCAGCCAAGCCCTTAGCCAAGCCCTTGATCACCTAGTACACGTAGGAAACCATAGGTTTCTACCCTTCCACGTGCACAGCCCCTTCCAGCTCGTGTCCATCCCTCGTTTTATTCGTAAAATGTCTATGTTATGTCCATAAATTGTCCTAAGTTCGCAGACTATCCCTTGGAAATCATAATGTTTAATAAACAAGCATAAAATCACCAAAACTTTTGCAATATTCATTCTATCTTTAAACTAATCGAAGATAAAAAATTTTCATGCAAAAATAATCAAAACATGCATATTATTTTTGGAATGATGCGTCAAAGGGATTTAGAAACGTGCATTTGCGTTTTAGAAGGCTCGAAAATATGATCGTCGGCGTGGGGTGCCCAAATTCTCCCTTTAAGATTTTTGAATTTTTGTGTGTATTGTGTTTGAGGATCAACTGATAGGGGTGTTTAGATGCCTAGGTTTTTATTTTATAGATTTTAATTTGCATGATAATGGGCTTGGGTTTTGAGCTTCCGAGTTTAGGAGCATTTGGGCATACTCATCCTAGTTAAATTAGGCCTAATAACACCTATTTAATTGAAAAATAAAAGTTTATAAAATGTAGTTTTCAAAAATAATGCATTGGATATTTTAAAATTCCCTTGTTTGTCCAAAACCGACTTCTCGGATAAATTGAGCTCGTCTCATAAAATAATTTCAAAATGCATGCTATATAATCCTTTAATCATGCAATCATACCTTTAATCATATAATATGCATCATGGAAGTATTTAAAATTAATTATGCAAAGCAAGTAAGCAATTTAAATTGTTTGCATGCATGTGCTCTACGTATGTTGACTTTTGGACGTTACATAGACGGAACCTAACCACCCTTGAAGCCGCAGCCCTCGAGCCGTGACAAGAAGCCATGCGCAACTTCATACATGTGTCTCCTTCCAAGGCTTTGCTCCAGCCTCCCCTTGAGTCGTCTAGGACCATGACTAGATCCTAATAGGACGCATAATCACTTCCCTACAGCAGCTAACAGCCTGTTTCTTCCTAGGGCAAAAAATGCAAGGTTGTATCCCATGAAAAACATATTTTCGCTCAAGCCCTCAACCGTACATGTGCAGCCCTTATTTATGCATCTATGGACCTTTAACGTGTTGTAAAAACGTCCCTTCAAGTACTCCTACCATGACAGCCCCTTTGTGCATCATGAGAAAAAGTTTTAAAAAATAAAACTTTATTTTTATGTATATAAAGCCATGAAAACGAAAATACAACTGGTGCATCATGTTTTTCTTGCAAGGATAATCAAATATACATAATATGGCATGAAAGATGTTTGAAGGAAGATTAAAGTGTGTCTTTGCTTATACTACGCTCGAAAATCAACTTGCGATGCGAGGGACATTGACGAGGGGAAGACCTTGCTGAAATTCTTCAAGTTTATTCGTGTTTTTCCTTCAAAATTTTCGTGCGTGTGTGTGTCTTGACTGATGGAGAGAGTCCTTGAAACGTCTACTACTTAAAATACCACTAGAAATTTTTTTTTTTAAACTAGAACTCAAAAAATACATTTAAATGCATGCGTGCAATAACAGCTGTCAATCACAATTTTTTTAAAATAAAAGGATTCCACTTCTGGTAAAAATACTACAGTTAAAAATGTGTCAAATCATCAAAACCTAGATTGTCGTTCAAAATGGTTCAATAAGAAACATGCAAAAATCCTAACAAACCATCAACATATAAAAACGAAGTGTAAAAAGAATATCCATGCTCCCTCCTAACTCATAAACATAATGTGCGGAAAAAGTATGGTCATCGGGTTAGCGTGCGCACATCCAGCTCCGCCTACTCAGTTTTCGGCATCTCAAGTCTCCTCGTCAATATGCTCGCCTGCGTCGTTCACACCTAGTAAGTCTAAAGACTCAACACACTTGCATCTTTATAACAAGTACATATACATAACATGAAAAAGTGAAAAATACTGTAATTAACATGCATTTCATGATATTAAAAACATGAACTTAAACATAGTGTGTCAAAGCATAACGTGTCCATCACATGTCTCATCATATCAACATATACGTGTTCATTTTATTTATTTGAATTCAGATAATTAGTTGTGACTTTCGTATCAGCTCTAATCGATGGATCCATCTACGTATAACCGTGGTACCCGGCGGCGACATCATCGACAGTTTTACCCATCCACTGAGCCTTGGCTTTACATGTTCTCGTTTGTGTTCGTGTTCGTGTTCGTATTAGTCACAACCAACTCCCATCCTTCAAAACGTATCATCATATTCATCACTTATAAAAATCATGCATATACGTAAATTTCCTTAAAATCAAGCATGCAACGTATTTTTCATATTTCCATAAAAAGTCATGTTCGTAATATCATATACATTTAAACATGCAATTATAGTGATCAGTGTGCTGCCAGGACTGCTAACTCGACCCCGTTGTGAGGATTCGGAATTTCGCAGCAAACCATGTAAGTAATAAAACTCGAGATTAATTTCAAAACTGTAAACTTAACCATAAAACTCAATTATAGACTTAAAATTTCAGCTAACACAGTTCGAGGGAGTAACTCAAAAGCTCAAGGATTAACTCAAAAAGGATCTACGTCATAAAAAACCAGAACAATGCCGGATGTCACCGACGTCTCGGTCCCGGGGCGTGACATCGGTGCAAAATGACCATTTTTCCCCTAGAAACCTTAATTGACCAATTTACCCCCGGACCTCAAAATTTCTACCCCAAGCCAACCAAACTCCTCAAAACCTCAACACATATTTATAATCCTTTTCTAGACGTAACCTCGAGCTCGATACATAATTTGCATGATTCGTTTTAAAACTTGAACCGAGGTCCTGGTTTTAACTCGAATCAACCCTAAACTTAACCAAAATTTCCCAATTTTTAACTGCTAATACTTAAATTATAATTCACCCAAGTGTAGGTTGTCTGCAAGTAATATATTTCGTAAGTACGAGATCGATCCACAGAGAGGTTATTTTAAGTTTAAATTTATTAATTTATAGATTACCAAATGCAAGAACGAAGTTTACAAATTATAAATTTTGTCAAGGCTCGAGGATTTATTCTTTGTTTATGCAATAATGTTTAACTAAAATTAAAACAAAAGAAACCACCATAAATAATGGTTCCAAGAAAAATAAATATTTAAACACACACCTAATATAATATAGTTCCCACTATAGAAAATACCGAATTCACCGATATTTTATATATGGTACCTACGATTATATATATAACTATATAAATATATAACTGCATAAAATAAATGTTAAATTAAATCATTATATTTCATTTAGAACAACCGACAGAGCCACGCTATTGCCTAAATGAAATATATGATTTAATAAGTTAGTTGCAGGAAAGTAAAAGTTAGTTGCGAAAAAGTAAATGTTAGATGCGGAAAGTAAAAGTTAGTTGCGATAAAGTCAATGTTAGATGCGAAAAGTAAAAGGNTTGATGAAATATTTATTGTATCAAAATTAAACAACAAATCAAGATATGCACTTCAATGATATCAAGCATTTGTGTAAATTGATAACAACAAATAATTCATTTTTATATCTACAATAAAAAGAAATTAGTTAAATGAAAAAGAATTAAAGCAAGAATATACAAAATATAAGCAATCTTACTTCACCAAGAATTCATCCTATTCACCTTGACATAATAGATTTAGCTTTCCATGAACTTACTTTTGATCAACACTAAAAACATAACTCATAATTTGGAAAATGTGAAATATATTGGAACTTAGAACTTTTATACACACTTACACTATATTTTACAATGAGATAGAATGATTCTCAAGCTAGCACAAGGCTTTTATTTATAGGCCAAATGAGAGAAAGGGTCAAAAATTTTATTAATGCCATGTAGTTATAATAGTAGTCTTTGTCTATTCCAACTTCAATTACGTGTCCCTTCTTTCAATGCTTTGTTCCATGACTTTAGTCACCGAATTTGACTCTGCTCAAAACAGCAAACATGTGGCGAATTGTCTGTAGATGAATTTGCTACTTGGTTCACCTCATTTGGTTAAGTATTGAAATAGTTATGATTTTTTTACTATATGTTAGTCATGGTGAAAGTAAATTTGTCCTCCTTTTGATATTTTCACAATTTGATCATTTTAACCAACTTTTTAGGCAATTATGTCTTCTGCAAAGTTGTAGATAATTTCTCAAGGATTTCAAACATGTTTGAATCACCTCCATTTGAATTTTCTAGCTTGAGTTATCATTATTTTACCAACACGTAGAAAACCTGAAAATAAAACATATTTAGTAAGACATTTAAATATAAACACACAATACTAAAATAACATAATTTTAATGAAACTTAAATTTTAAAATATAGGTATTAACATATAATAAATTATTAATTTTAAGTTTCATCATTAACCACTACTAAATCACACCCTACCAGCCCCAAAACAACATATATCAGAACAATTAAGACCCTAAAAAATGACCAAGTGGCTGTTGAACAGAAACGGCACTTTGCAATCCTACAAAACCCTAGGGCCGAGCCTTGCACTATCCAAACTTAGCCCAATCTAGACTGGACCAGCCCCAAACTAGAACACCCTAGGACCGAGACCAAGCCATGGAAACTCCCCTGGACCGACCAAACCACGCCCATAGCCCCATTCACATGGTTACACCCGCTATTCCCCGTTATCACCCAAGCCGCGCCAACCTTCGATTTAGCTCCTTCGAACGGCCATTTGAACACGACCAGCGGGGTTTGAGCTATCCCAGGTCACAACTCAGACCCACCAGGGGTTTGGTACAAGGCTTGGAACAGCCCTTGCACCGCCGGCTCACTCCTAACTCACGATATAGCCCCATCCGAGACACTCAACCAAGAACGCGATCGGCCCTCACCAAAACGTGGCCAACCCGAGACTCCAACCCCTTGACACCTTAACACTCAACATGTACAGCCCTTTAGCACCTCAAATCGGCACCCCCTTACACAAGAACAACAAAAAACGTGAGTTACATGCAAAGAACATGCATATTTCATAACAAAAATCGCATAAAACTTACGCCACATGATATATTGAATGATTCTCATGCAAAAACATTCAAATAACGTATATTGATGTGAATGATGTAAAGAAATGAGATATAGGCGTGCCTTTGCGTTATTACGCTCGAAAACCTCAATACCAAACGCGTAGAACTTGCACCGGAGAGATGGGGAAGGAGCTCTATGAAAAACTTGGGTAGAAACTCAAAGAGGCTGCCGTAAAACTCTCAAAAATACCTGCTGGAGGATGAAGGAGTGGCGGCCAAATAGCTTACACTAGGTTTAGGTTTTTACGGTAGAGTTTAGTTTATAATATAAGGTGCTAATGGGCTCTTAATTAAAAATAAAAGAGTAAAAAGGATTTTAGGCCCATTAAGCAATAAATAATCTCATCAAACCCAAAAACACTGTCAAAAAATATTTCGTTTATGTACGTTTTTGAAAAAATTGCTTGAAACCTCAAAAAGTCCCCGGACTCACTAAAATTTGTGTTCCGGTCTAAATTATGACCCAACAAGTAAAAATACTCCACCTAGGCTTATTTTCGAAAATCTAATTTATTTACACCATATATTAAATAATTAAAAATAATTACTTAACAAAAATATTTTCCTTAATTATCCCCGGTCTCCGTTACTCATTCGAGCTCGAAAAACTACTGAAAGCCCTTATGCATGAAACTTTAATAAACCACGCAATTATCATACATTAAATGCATAAAAATAATTAAACACATTTTAGTAAAACCCTAGATTGCATGCGACTGTCAGGTTATGTAGTTCTAATTTCCAAGACCTTAAAATTCCTCCCCCTTTATAAAGAATTTCGTCATCGAAATTTAAAACGTACCGAATAACCCCGGGTGACGACTCCTAATCTCGATCTCAGTCTCCCAAGTAGCCTCCTCCTCGGAATGATTCAGCCACTTGACCTTGACCATTTGGATTACCTTGTTCCAGAGTTTCCTCTCCTGCCTATCCAAAATCTGAGTGGGTCTTTCCTCAAAAGATAGGTTCTGCTTCAGCTGCAGTAGCTCATAATTCAGCACATGCGAAGGGTTCAACATGTACTTCCATAGCATCGAGACGTGGAACACGTTATGAAATCCCGCCAGATTCGGCGATAACGCAACTCTGTAAGCTAGTGTCCCAACTCTCTCGAGGATCTCGAATGGTCCTATGAATCTAGGACTGAGTTTGCCCTTCTTCTCGATTCTCGTCACACCTTTCATTGGTCAACCTTCACGAAAACATGATCGCCCAATGCAAACTCTATATCCGTGCGCCGCTGATCTGTATAACTCTTCTGTCGGTTTTGAGCGGTCCTCATCCTGTCCTGGATCTTGACCAATAACTCTACAGTCCGACTGACAATGTCTGGTCCCAACTCTGCTCTTTCCCCTACCTCATCCCAATAAACTGGCAACCTACACTTCCTCCCGTAAAGTGCCTCGTATGGAGCCATACCGATAGATGTCAGGTAGCTGTTGTTGTACGTGAACTTCACGAGAGGTAACTTCGGCTCCCTGCTGCCCTGGAAATCGATCATGCAAGCTCTGAGTAGATCCTCCAAAATCTGAATCACCCTCTCTGACTGTTCGTCGGTCTGAGGATGGAAGGCAGTTCTGAATAACAGCTTAGTACCTACACTACAAGAAAATATGGGTTTAACAACACCCAAAAGACAACGGTTTTTGTTAAAAACCGTTGTCTTTTTTCTTTTAACAACGTTTTAAATGAAAACCGTTGTCTTTTAGCTTTTTTTTAAGCAAAAGACAATGGTTTTCTAAAAACCGTTGTCTTTTAGTGTTTTTTTGGGGGTCAAACCATTGTCTTTTAGAGTTTTTTTGGTCAAAGACAACGGTTTTATAAACCATTGTCTATTAACGTGTTTTTTGGACAAAAAACAACAGTTTTCTTAAACTGTTGCTATATTTAGCGACCGTTTTGCTTAAATCATCGCTAAATTTAGCGACGATTTTATTAAAACCGTAGTAATTTTTAAATTAACGACGATTTTGTTTAAACCTTTGCTAAATTTAGCGACGGTTTTAATACAACCGTCACAATTTTTAAATTAGCGGCGGTTTAATAAAAAACCTAACGACGGTTTTTTCTTAACCGTCGCTAATAACGACAGTTTAATAAACAAGTGTTGCTAAGAGCGACGGTTCTACTAGAAACCGTCTCAAATTGTCTATTAATATCCGCGTTTTCGGTCTATTTTCCTCCACTTCACAACACTTAAAATTTTTCTCTCTTAAACGATTTGAGTTTCAATTTAGGGTAAGTTTTTTCGCTTCAATTTTTGGTAAATTTTAAGTGTTAGTTAAGATCATGAATATTGTTAGCATAGTCAGATTGTAAGTTTTTTTTTTAGATTTATTAAATTATAAAAGTAGTTTTTTTTATTTTAGTTAAAAAAATTACCGACAGATTATTTAGCGATGATTTTTCTCTAAACTGTCACTAAGGCCTAAGTAGCACGGTTTTTTCTAAACCCTCGCTACTTAGCGATGGCTTCATGAAAAACTGTCGCTGCTTTGTCAAACACCGTCACTAATTTTAGCGACGGTATATATTAAACCTTCGCTAATTGGCGACGACTTAAACAAAACTCGTCGCTAATTTTAGGGACGGTATATCAAAAACCATCGCTAGTTTTTGAAAAGCCGTCGCAAATGATAGCTATGAAAACGGATTTTATCCGTTGTCGTTGAACGCACTTTCAACAACACAGTCAATTACAACAGTTTTAAATCATCTACGACAACGAATTTTATTCGTTGTCGTTTAGCTTCTTTGTTGTAGTGCCAATGCCTGATGCAGACTCTTCCATAACATAGACGTGAACCTCGGATCCCTGTCTGACATGATGAACACTGGAATCCCATGCAATCTGACTATCTCCCTGATATACAGCTCTACGTACTGAGTCATGGTGAAATTTTTCTTGATCAGTAGAAAGTGTGCTGACTTAGTGAGCCGATCAACTATCACCCAAATGGTATTATATCCTCCAGCTGTACTTGGTAGACCTGTCACGAAATCCATGGTAATGTTATCCAATTTCCATTCGGGAATAGGGAGTGGTCTCAGCTTTCCTGTAGGTCTCTGATGTTCGGCCTTAACTTGCTGACATATCAAACACTCAGACACGAAACTCAAGATATCTTGCTTCATATCCGGCCATCAATAAAGAGTCTGTAGATCTTTATACATCTTCGAACTCCCTGGATGAATGGAGTATGGGGTGCTATGGGCCTCACTTATGATATCTGCTCTCAGGGAATCACTGTTAGGAACCCTCAGTCGGTCACTATATCTGACTATGTCATCCTCAACTGTATACAACCCCAGGCCCTTAGAGACTCATCCTTCTATCTCCACTTCTGTAACTGCTCGTCAGAAATCTGCTCTGCTCGAATCCTGTCCCTCAGTGTCGACTACACTGTCAGGGTAGAATGACCAGGGTCATCATCCCTGGCATAAAATGCAAGCTCAAACCTCTGAATCTCTTCCTGCAGCGGTCTCTGTACCGACAACTGAGTGATCACTGCATTTTTCCTGCTCAGGGCATCCGCAACCACATTTGCCTTACCCGGATGGTAGTTAATGTCGCAGTTATAATCCTTCACTAGCTCTAGCCACCTTTGATGTCTCATGTTCAGTTCTTTCTGCATGAAGAAGTACCTCAGGCTCTTGTGATCGGTGAAAATCCTGCACTTCTCTCCATATTGATAATGCCTCCATATCTTCAAGACGAATACCACTGCTACTAGCTCGATGTCATGAGTCGGATAATTCTTCTCATGGACCTTCAACTGTCTGGACGTGTAGGGTATAACTCTGTCATGTTGCATCAGAACCGCGCCAAAATCGAGCTTCGAAGCTTTTGTATAAAGTACAAACTCCCCTTGCCCTGATTGCATAGCTAGAACTGACGCTGAAGTCAATGCCTGCTTCAGCCTGTCAAACTATCCTGGCACTCTGATCCCCAATCGAATTTGGCATCCTTCTTCATCAAGACGGTCATCGGCACTACAATAGAAAAAAAGCCCTGAATAAACTTCATGTAGTACCCAGCCAACCCCAACAAACTGCGGATCTCTGTCACACTCTTAGGCGCTGGCCAATCTCGGACTACCTCGACCTTACTGTGGTCAACCTCCACTCCATCTCTGGATATGTTGTGGCCTAATAATGCCACTCTGTCCAGCCAGAACTCATATTTACTGAACTTGGCATACAACTTTCTATCCTGTAAAGTATGTAGTATGGTCCTCAGATGTTGATCGTGCTCCTCTCTACTCTTCGAATAGATCAGGATGTCATCTATGAAAACTATGACGAACTAATCCATATACAACTGAAACACGTGATTCATGATATCCATAAAGATCACTGGCGCGTTTTTCAATCCGAAGGGCATCACCATAAACTCATGGTGCCCATAACGCGTTCTGAAAGACGTCTTATGAACGTCAGACTCTCTCACCTCAGCTAGTGGTATCTTGATCGGAGATCTATCTTTGAAAACATTGATGCTCCCTGAAGCTGGTCAAATAGATCTTCAATCCTAGGCAGAGGATACTTATTCTTAACTGTGACCCGGTTAAGCTCCCGGTAATCAATGCAAATCCGCATGCTGTCGTCCTTCTTTTTAACAAACAGTACGGGTGCGCCCTATGGAGAAAATCTCGGGCGAATGAATCCCTTGTCCAGCAAGTCCTGTATCTAATCTTTCAGCTCTTTCATCTATGCAGGTGCTAGAAGATAGGGGGCCTTAGAGATCGGCATTGTACCTGGCATCAGCTCGATAGAAAAGTCCACCTCTCTGTCCGGTGGAATGCCTGAAACATCGTCCGAGAAAACGCTGAGAAAATCCTTCACCACCTCAACATCCTCTAGCCGCTGGCTGACTGGCTCGACCATGGTCACAATACTCGCCAAATATACCTGGCAGCCTCTCCGCATGAGCTTCCTCGCACAGATACAAGAAATGATGTGCAACATCTGCTGGTGCCTTGCTGCCTCAAAAATAAATGGCTTCCCGCTGGGCGGTCGTACAGATACTGACCTACGTCGAAAATCTATGACAGCTCCATTCGAAGAAAGCCAGTCCGTACCCAGAGTAATGTCGAACTCCGGCAATGGTAGCACAATCAAATCTTCCTGCACCGTATTTTTCTGTAACCGAATCTCCAATCTCTTCAGTATCTGCGAGTTAAACATCTGATCTCTGGACGGAATCGAAAATTTGAATCTCAAATCCAAAGCCTCTAGTATGATTCCTATGATTTATGTGAGTGATTGTGTGAGAACTGAACAATGAATATCACACGAAGGTGTTCTCACACACTGAGAGAAATAGGGCTTCTATACTAAGCTGATAACATGTTGAAGTGTTTCCTCTCTTCTCCACACACACTTGTTCTATTTGTTGGTCTTCATTGATCTTCAATTTATAGGCGGGAAACTGATGGTACAGTGAGATTTAATAATTGTATCCGTTGTAGCTTGAGTGCGTTTCTTGAAATTTGTGTCTCTTTCCGACATCTATCGTGGAACATTTTGACTTTAAGTGTTGCTGCAACGTCCATTCTTGTACCTTAATCGTACAGTTGCTTTTGTACCGTTGTGCGTAGCTGGAACCCACTTAGGTAAGCTTGTTTTGATCTGCAATTGATTGATTCCCAATTGATGCTCCTAACTGGTCATCTGAACTGATCTTCAGTTGGGCTGGTGAAATCAGTTGACTTGTCAGTTGAACTGATTTCACTCTTTCATTTGAACTGGTCAGATGGGCTTTTCATCAGTTTATGTAGAACCCTAAATCAGTAAACGTAAAACCCATGCATTTATTTAAATTGTTAAATTATTTATTTAATTTTAAAATGATTTTTAACAATGCATGATTTATGATTTGCATTATTTTAAAGTATTACATGTTTATTTGATGCATGTTAAAACATTTTCTTGAGTTTTATGTTTCAGGCGAATATTCGACACGGAATCGGGAAAAGAGACCAGAGACGACTTAAGCGATTTATGGATAATGTGGTATTTTATTTCAAGTCAAGAAAATTGGTATTTTAAATGATTTATGAAATTTTAAGCATTTTAAAGCCTAATTTAATTTATTAGGTGATTTTAAGATATTAAGTTTATCAAAAATACTGATTTGAATTTGGGAATTTTAATATTGAAAATTTAGTATTTAATTATTTTATTAAATATTTGAGTGTGATTAAATAATTAGATTAGTATTATTTTATCACTAATTATTTAACTAAGCTTGTCTTTAGCCCCTACTTAGTTAATTAAGTAGAAATTTTTATCTAATTAAACCCACAAGCACACACACACACAACACACACGCACACACGTTGAGTTAGAGAGAAAAGCTAGGGTTCTTGTGTAACGCACCGAAAATTAAAGGTCCACGTAAATCACATACATTTAAGTTATTAAATTCCTTGTATATTTCAATTAATTGTTTTAATTGCATAAATTATTTATGTTGTGCATATTGACGTGTTTAAAATATTTTTCTACATGATTGCATTAAAATGTATTTTTAAAGGTTATTCGAGTTGCGATCGAGGAACGGAGACCGATGGTTGAAAATTAGAAAATGATTTCATTAAATAATTTTTTTTAATTATTTAAAATATGAGTGATGTTTTTTATTATTTTTTTAAAATAAGGAGTTTTGAGGTGATTTTATACGCCGGGACGTAATTTTTATCGGTGTTGGTTTTTCAACAAAAGACGAACTTGTGAGCCACTCGGCTAATAAATTCACAAACTTATTTAAACAAAACTATTTTTAATATATTAATTAAATACTAATGGGCTAATAGGGCCTAATTAATATGGTTAATGGACCTAAACTAGCAATTAGAGTTTAAGTAGGATTGTAAGCATTATTTAAACTAAAAACCCACCCATAATCCCCATAACCCACGCCCACACCCCAACAATTTACAGACACAAATTCTCTCAACACAAACACACGCACACACAAAGAGATTTGAAGCAAAAGCACCAAGTTCTTCCTAGTTCTTCAAGCCAAGGCCCTCCTCGTCATCGTTCTTTAAGTTGAATTTTTTTCTGATTATGAATTGCCTTTGTGTTTTTTTCTCATAAGCTGAAGGATATTGGTTGCAAACAAAGTATTCGTATAAATGGCATACTCAATTAAACTTATCAGATCTACTCGCCCCCATCTTCATCTGGTTTGTTTTTAACAATGAATTAGTTTATGATCTTTTATTTATTATGTCGCTTTTTATTATTGATCATATCAAATTCGTCCGTCCATTTTAAACTTGCATATGAGATAATATATTTTACTATTTATTAAAACTAGGCATCTTAGAATAAATACACGATGTCTTGATCTGTTCTTTGAAGTAAATAAATTACCCTCAATCCATCTATCCACGTTTTACATGCTCCAACAATTCTTCAGAAACTATAACTCCATTACTTTTTTTCAATTTTTCGAATATAGGTTAAATCTCCTCTCTGAACTTCTATCACACAACGCATTCTCTTTGAAGTTAAATCTTATGTCCCAAACTTCTATCACACGACGGTAATAACCTTTTTTTTTCTTTAATTCGTGTACGCATTTAGGATGGAGGATTTTTGTTGTCTAACTAGAATAATTTTTTTTTTCCAGTTTGTTAAATGATGTTTGTGTCATTTTCCCTAATGTTTGTGCCGTTATCTCAATAATTTATTTGTACATGTTCTATTTTTTTATCGGTCCAAGATTGTTTGTGCCGTTTTCTTTAAGATGAAATTGTTTTTTTTTCCTTCACCAGAAATTCCGGATCATCAAGTACTAAAAATATCTTTTCTTAAATTTGAAATCCAAGTTATTTGATGAATTTGAGATTATTCTCTTTCGGTATTTGTGATTTTTAATGCTGGTGGCAGTGGGGAGAATAATACTTTTGAAATGATATTATTCGATGATTTATTTTGTTTGTAGAAATAAATTGTTCAATAAACTGTACACATTTTTTAAATAGATAATTGAAATTATTAATTTTTGTTATTTTTTTACAAGAACACATATTATTTTGGTTGATTCGAATTTAAGAAAAAATATGGGTTGAATTTGTAAATTAATTTAATGTGGTAATTGGACTCCCACTAAATGGAACCGGGTAATCATTTGTTCTCTAAAGTTTTAAGTCATTTCTCATTTATACAAATGGTTGTGTTGCTTGAGGAACAGTAATTGTTATTTGAGGTTCTTTGAGATTTTACTCAAGCAGAACTATTACTAAATATTTGTGTTTAGTTTTTTTTATTTGATTTTAGTGAAACCTAAGTTTTGTTTGACTGTTTAGCGATTTGTCAATGTTTCAAAGTACGAGAATTGATGAAACGAAGTTTATGCCAGTGGTGAATATTTGTGGAATAGAAACAATTCATATTAAAATCTTACAAGGAAGCTAAAATCTTGAATTTTATTCTCAATTAAAAAAGTGAACATATGGATTTATTGGGTTTCTCACATTTTTATTTTTAGCCTTGGAAAATTTGTCTATATGGTTTTCGGTAACTTTGATGTCACGAATTTATTTCTGTAATACGGGTCAACCATACGCATATTTAAAATGGAAATTAATACTTTTAAAATATGAATGTTTGTGATAAGCTACGTCAAGTTTTAAATGTTGTTCATAACTGGTTTTATGATCTGAGGTGCAATGTTGCAGTGTTTTTTCCACTATATCTTGATGTGACTAAGGGTGTGCCTTCTCACTTATATTTGTTTTGACTAAATAGGACATCATTCTTGGTCATTAAAAAGCAATAAATAAAATATTTGAGATATTAAATAATTATTCAAATTGTAGCAAAGTTAAAAGTGTTTAATTAGGCTCAATTAAATGCTACAAAATGGCTCGAATTCCACCGCCTCTGCACAACAACATTCATTCCTCTTACAATTTCAACAGCTAATAAACAACAACTAAAATGCATGAATTTCCTCAAATTCAGTGTCAAATTCCTCTTCTATCCTTGCTGTTATTATACTTGATTGATTGTTAAAAATATACATAATTGGGAATGAGCATTCGGTTTCACTATTGATTGTCTTTGGTTGGATGCTTCATGTGTAATCAACATTCTTGGAAACGACATTAAAGAATTGAATATTCTCAAATGTGTGTCTCTATTTTTTAATGTTATTTCTTCTATTGAAGAAAGGTGTGGAACATGATATATTTTCATGTTATTTCATTCCATCATTCATATCAACTTAACAATATCGTGTGTTATTTGGTCGTTCAATATATAGTACGTGATTGATTTATAAGTGATGATACAGTTTACGTTTCAATATAGTTGTTTTGAACTGTTTTTCATTGTATCATGTCCCCTTATTATATGGTTTTGTTTTCTCCGTTCAATTCTTAGTTCTTACATAGTTTTGAATTTGGTATTAATACAGGAACAAAAAGTTAATAATAGGTTGACAGTTTGTTCAAATGTGACAAATATTTTGGATCAACTTTTAAAAAAGTAATGAAGATTTTGATTCTGCATACCCTTCCACAGGTAAATATGTGTTTTCTTTACTCTAATTTTTGCACAAATTTTTTGTTCTATTCTAAACTGTAAGTCTATTGATGGAATGATTAACAATTAGTTTGTCGAAAAATATTTGAATTACCCGCCTAAGAATGTAGTTATTTCCATTTTTAACCAATAGCTTGGCTTATAGCATTTATAGCTTGGAAACCACATTCTGTTGGTTTGGGAGCAAAGTCAATGTTTGTGCACAAGTAGAGACCATTTTCCTTAGGTCGTCACTACATCTCAACAAATTGATTTATTTATTCACATAAAGTTTGCATATTGCCGATCAATCTTTTCTTTACATTATCCTTTATGTACTAATGATTGTATTTTTTTCTTTCTTTATCAATCCATATTAACTTACACATTAACACAAAAATTCTTTTGGATTTTTACATAGACTTTTTTTTCCATTCATCGGTGAAGCTGAAAGATATCAACGTCAGATTTTATTATGAGTTCTTTTGTTATAAAATAGTATCATAAAATCCTCATGATTTAATTTGATCCCTGTGGAATAGTGACCATAATATTATCTCTATCAACGTTTATTTATTTCTCATCCTCTATCTTATTACGTCTCCCAGATAACCATTTCTGGCATGGATATTAGAATTTCTATATCTAATGAATCAATTTTAAAAAGTATTTGGTTAGTGTCTAATAGGTAAATATATTATTCACGATTTTCTGTTTGTTTGTTAAAGTTTAATTTTTTTTGTTGGTTTTGACTTTGTGTTTTTTTCTCAAAAGCCGAAGGATACCGGTTGCAAACAAGTTTTTTGTAAAAATGTCATACTCAATTCAATGGAACAGATCTACTCGCCCCCATCTTCATCGGGTTTGTTTTTAACAATGAATAAGTTTATGGTCTATGATTTATTATGTTGCTTTATATCAGTAATCATATCATATTCGTTTGTTTGTTTTGATATTGCAGGTGATAATATATTTATTACGAATACACGGTCTTATGGTCTAATTCGCATATTGTCAACAGAGTCGCTAAATCATTATCTTAAGGCTTCTTAAACATTGTTTTATTATTATAATATTTACAGACAAATTTACATTTAGGTTGGTAGATTAAACAAAAGTGTTTCGAGATCTAGCAGAATTCCGATCTCGAAACCTGAACTTTTTTCTGGCACAATTTCATCTTTAAAGATCTAGCATATTTGAATATTTGCTGCATATGTATTTAAACCTGACGATTCATACATGGAAAACGCGGATGATGGAGGCAGTAATCCAATCAATAGTCTCCATAAATAGCCAACGCCGCAGGTTTTAAAATTTCTTAATATTACAGTAATAAACTTGACCTTAGCATGGATTTACAAACATATTATTTTCATTGTTCTATCTACTTAAATTGTTGCTATCTTTTTCAACTTAAGCAAAACATAATATTTGTCTTCTGGAAATGATTTAATTCTACCACTATTGCTAGAATCTGTATTGTTCATCTTTGTGAAATAATCTACTTACAATATTTTGGTTTTTTTGGCAAATAAAAAGAGTTTTTCAATTTCTACTTTATATTCCATGTATTTAGCGAAATCCTTGCAGCAGTTTACATTTTGTTATGTCATGTCAATTTTTATAGCATGCTTTAATAGATTGCTCTCTTTCTTTTGTACATTTATGTTGAACTTGGGTATGATTCGATAAAATGAATATTTTATTAATACGCTAGAACATAGAGAGTTTAACTTATGCATACATTGTCTATAAAAAATATTCAATTTTAATTGTTTTTGTTCAATTTTTTAGCTGAATTTAGGAGACAAATTTGATGTTTTTATATTCAATAAATTTTAGTTCAACGATATTGTGATATTTTTTAGAAAATCATTTGACTATTTGTTTACTTCTTTTATGTTTAAATTTATCATTATTTCAAATGAGATCATATTGCGGATTCAAAAGAATAGTATTTTTTATGATCAAAACCTATATCATGTAAGGTAACAAATTGAGTTTGGCTGATTTATTTAAACTTCGGAATCCGTTGCCTTCCATGAGTCACGTACAAAATGTTTCGGTATCATGCTGTTGTAATTTCATGAATGTTTAACATATTAGCTCAATATATTCATGACACACGCAACGCGTGTGTCTCGGTGGCTAGTTTAAAATATGAGTGATGTTTTTTATTATTTTTTGAAAATAAGGAGTTTTGAGGTGATTTTATACGCCGAGACGTAATTTTTATCGGTGTTGGTTTTTCAGCAAAATACGAACTTATGAGCCACTCGGCTAATAAATTCACAAACTTACTTAAACAAAACTATTTTTAATATATTAATTAAATACTAATGGGCTAATGGGGCTTAATTATATGGTTAATGGGCCTAAACTAGCAATTAGAGTTTAAGTAGGATTTTAAGCATTATTTAAACTAAAAACCTACCCATAATCCCCATAACCCACGCTCACACCCCAACAATTTACAGACACAAATTCTCTCAACACAAACACACGCACACACAAAGAGATTTGAAGCAAAAGCACCAAGTTCTTCCTAGTTCTTCAAGCCAAGGCCTTCCTCGTCATCGTTCTTCAATCGTCAACGGAAATTCGTGCGTAAAATACGCAAAGACACGTCTTAATCTCCTTTTTTTCATCTTTCACACCATATTATGTGTTTGATACATGATTGCATGAAAAACATGATACAACTTTTATATTTTCGTTTTTATGGATATACATGCACAAAACTAGTGTTTTCATTTTTTAAAACTCTTCATAATGATAGACAAAGGGCCATGGTAGGAGTACTTGAAGGGGTAAAACGGTCATTTTACACCTAGAAATCAGTTAACGTCATGGCAGTGTCCTGAATGCTGTTTTATTTGCTAATATGATTATTTTCAATGATTATGGATGTTTATGAATTTTTATATGTTAAAATGTTTATTTTAAAATTTTTATGGATTTTTATGAGGAAACGATAACGTTAAAAGACATGTTGCATGCTTGGTTTAAAAGAAAAGCGTTATATGCATGTTTAAATTTTATAAAGTGATGATAATATGAAACGTTGAAGGAAGTGAAGTAATTGTGACTAATACGATGATATGTTGGAGATATCGTGAGGGTGACGGCCCCAGTGGGAGCCCGAAGATCGTATTTCCATTGATACGAATATGAGGATATGAGAATAAGAATGGGGATATCGTGAGGGAAAAGGCCCAGAGGGAGCCCATTTATGGGAGAAGGCCCTAGAGGGAGCCCAACGATCGTATTTCCATTCGATGAGGATAGGCCAAGGCCCAGTTGATCGGTGATTGTGTTGCTGGTGTCCCCGTTGCCCAGTACTGTGGTTACATGTAGATGGATCAATCGCCCAATACATAGACGTAGATGAACACGAAAGTCACAATTAACGATCTGAATTCAACGAAAGAAAAAAGGAATACGTATATGTTGATGATGATATGGATATGAATATGAATATGAATATGATGAATAAGGATATGTTTATAATGATATGAAAAATTTTATGAAAATGTTATTGTTCAAGGTTTATGCATCTTCATGAAAACGACATTTTAAGTACAAGTATTTTTACAGTGCATGTGTTATGTATATGTATTACTTGTTATCAAGATTATGGTGTGTTGAGTCTTTAGACTCACTAGATGTGATTGATGCAGGTGATTATGATAATAATGTTAATGGAGGTTTTGATTGTTGACTTTGCTGGACTGAAGGTGCACATGACGCCAGTTTTCCGCACTAGTTTATGATTTATGATTTTAAATTATGTTAAGGATATTTTATGACTTTTTTCATAATTATGAGTGATTTTTTGAGAGGTGATAGTATGAGCTATACTTTTCAAATAATGTTTTGAGGTTTGGTAAAACGTTTAATGATTTTATGATTCAAACTATTTTCTTTGGATTTTTAAATGTTAGTTGGATTTTTAGTTTTTAAAATGGTACGAGGTATTTTTAAATTATATATGTATATTTTCAAATTATGGAGATTAAGGAGGAAAAAAAAATTTCTAGCACGTTTTAAGAAAACGATTAGCAGACGTTTCATCTTGAGCTCTAGCAGCAGCCACCCTTTTTTCCTTGCAAAATTTCAGGAGATTTACATTCTTTTTCAAGCAAGAATCATGTAGCAAGCGTCTCCCGCTCATCTCCCGCAATCCACCGCGTCGGTATTCGTTATTTTTGTGCGTTTTAACGCAAAGGCATGTATATTCTTTTATTTCTGTATCGATCTTGTCATAGTAAATATTTTGATACATATTGTATGTAAAAATCTGGTTATGTTATGCAAAATTTGAGCTATGATGTTGAAACGATATTTGGAACGATTTTTAGATCTCTAAAACCGAATCTGCTGTCATTTCGAGTCCAATGAATTTTTGGTCGGTTTTCTGGAAAAACATTCAAAATATAAAACGTAGTACTTTTGATATCTTCGATTTGACAGTAAATTCGTAATTTTCGAACAAGAAACAAGTGAATTATGATTTTTCTCGTGTGACTGCTCATACTATGTCAAAAATGTGTTCTTCTTGAGGATTTTCGAGTTGCAGCCTTCGTTGGAAACGGGCGGCGCCCGAGAGGTAAGATCTTACCGCCCAAGCGCCAGGTAAGATCTTACCGTCCGAGCGCCAGGCCTACGAGTTGCAGGCCTCGTTGGAACCGGGCGGCGCCCGAGCGGTAAGATTTTTCCGCTCGAGCGCCAGGCCTTCTGGACAGGCGCGCCCGAGCGCCAAGTACTATGGAAAAAAAATGTTTTAGCATGTGCTACAGTTGCCCAAGAAAGATCCAACGAAGCCCTCAACGCTATATAAGTCTGTTCAACGTGCAAAGGAAAATATTTTATGTTTTTTATGTATGTGAATTGTCTTGTGACCAATTATGTACGGGTTTGGAAGCCGGAGAATGTGTCCGAGGACCTCTCCACCCTGGTAAAGCATGACCGGGTTTGATCAAGATTGGAAAGCGGTAAAGCATGACCAGAGACCAATCTACCCAGTAAAGCATGACCGGGTTTGATCTTATGTATGTGGCAGTGGACATTCCTGCCAGCCAAGTAATGTGGTTTAGTCTGATCAGGCGCAATATGTTATGGGTAACTTGCTTTGAAACATATCTCTACGGAAAATGATGCATTTTTAAGTATGTATGATGCACAGTATGTTTAAGTCTGAAACAGGCGCAATATGTTATGGGTCACTTACTTTGAAGCATGTTTAAGTATGTATGATGCAGCACGTTTATGAAAATTTTTATGAAATGAGGGCACATCTATGCTTATGTAAGTATGTTTATGTAAGTATATTCAGAGTTTAAGTATGTATGAGTTACTTTAAAATGCATGTGATTTTATTATGTATTACTTGCTATTCTCAGTTTATACATGTTGAGTCTTTAGACTCACTAAACTTGATCGGTTCAGGTGAGGACGAGTATGAGGAGACGAGAGGCGGAGACCAGTGAGTTGGCTCGGACGGTGCGGAGTCCTAACCCGAGGACCGCTTAAGTTTCAAGAATTTTTATGCACGTTAAACTTTTACTCTAATTTTTATTTATTTAAGATTTTGCTAGCAAACAAATATTTTCAAATGCTCGTCTTGGATAATGCTTTAACATTAGTGTTGAATGATATTTTCTTTTATTCCATGGAAATAGTTGTACTCGTTTTTATTTCAAATATTTAGACAAGCATTTTATTTGTAATTCATTTTGGGATATCATTACTTATTTAAGAAAAAAAATTTATTTTCCACAAAATTTTAAGTAGTTTTAAGGTTTCGATTCGTCTCAGTTGAGCACTTCATCACCTGGCCGGGCTTTTGAAGGTCTTCTGCTGAACTGTCTGTCAGCTGGACAATTAGTGAACTGGTCTTTGATACTTCAGTTGGACTAATTCATTTTGAGCAATCAATTGACACTTTCAGTTAGCGTCTTGATAGCTTTAGTTTTGGATCGGTGACTGATCAGTTCGAAGCCTGATCAGTTTCAACATCCTACTCTCTTCGATAAATCATTAGCACTAAAATAACAAGTTTTGTTAAGATCAAAATTAAGATTGCGAACATGAAATGTTCCAATAAAACATTTAAACATTTATTACAGCATTCAGGGAACTGCCAGGACTTATAATATTTTTCAGGTGTAAAATGACTGTTTTTGCCCCTGAAACCCTAACTTGCCCCTTAGACCTTAAAATGACAAACCAAATACATTCAAACTTAACATAACACCTTAAATATACCCATAAATATTTCTTAGACGTAAATTTAAGTTCCTCGACTAATTTCCTAATTCGTATTTAAAACTTAGACATACATCCCGGTTTTAACCCGAATTGATTCGAAACTTAACTAAACTCGAACCAAAGCTTATTAACACCTAACCGTACCGTGTACAACCCAAATCAAGCCCATTAAACCCTTGGACCAGCCTAGCTAGGACACCTACTGAAACTTTTTTGTGCATGATTTGAAAACCCTAGTTTAACCAACCTTGAGTTTCTTCAAGCCTAAGCACTATCCATCATGTCCAGCTCCTAGCCATTGACCCTAGGACCTAAACTGAACCCATAACAAGCTACTAGACAGAACTTAACACCCCAAACGTGCCCAGCCCTTCAAGTCATGTCCTAGAAGGCTTGCACGACGTCATGATTGCGTCCCAGCCCCTTGCCTTCGCACCAGCCATCGTGCAGCCACCCTAGAACCATCATACAGACCCCTTAGGTTTGCTGGTCATGCCCTAACAGCAGCTAAGGCCGTGCCCCTCTAAGGAAACCCTACCTGAAACCCTAGCTCCCATACAATTCAATTTTTCGTTCAAGCCATCAACCCTACATGTGCAGCCCTTATATATGCATCTATGGACCCTTAATGTGGTGGAAAACGTCCCTTCCCATAGTTCTACCATGACAGCCCTTTTATGAGACATAAAGAAGAATTTAAAAAGATTAAAACTATAGTTTTATCATATTTATGCCATAAAAAGGAAAATAAAAGAAGTGTGTCATGTTTTTCATGCAATCATGTATCAAAACATATAATATGGTGTGAAAGATGAGTGAAGGAAGATTACGGCGTGCCTTTGCGTTTAAAACGCTCGAAATACGAATACCGAAGTGGTGGAACGTCGGTGAAAAACGGAAGACGATTTCTATTTTTTTTCTACCTTTTTTGTTGTCAAATCGCACCGAAAACCCACATTGGGATGCAAGGGACTCGGGTGATAGTTGTTGGAAGGAAGAACGAGGAAAAAAATCGAAGAACAAAGAAGAAAAAAATCAAAAACTTCCTTGGCTTGCAAGATGATTCACCCGCTGTTCCTTCCCTTATTTTCTTACATGAATGGTGTGTGTTTCATGGGGTTTGTGTGTTTCATGGGGTTTGTGTGTTTGTAGGTGTTTAGGTGTGTATGTTTAGGTTTAGGTTTAAATAAATAAAAAAAACAAAAATGCTTCTCAACTTTTTAGTTAATAGACTTAATCAAAACTAGCTTTTAATTAATAAATTAGGCACATTAAGATTAATAAAAATAATTAGGATTAAATTAAAAAAGTTTAAAAATACATATTTCTAAAAATTTCCTTATAAAATACATAAAATTCTTTGTTCCCTCTAATTAATTTAAATTTGACCTTAAAAAGCAATAATTTTTAAAATATTTAAAATAAATATTTTTTTAACTAAAATAAAAATTTAGCTTTTAAATCTTTAACATCTTAATCGTCTCCGGTCCTCCGTCCCCGACCAACCACCGATATTCGAACCTTAATATTAATAGATAGAATATTCGGATACACAATATAACATATTTTTATAAAACATCTCTGTTAAAATTAACCGAAAACTGTTAATATTGAAAAAATGGTGGAGCTGACAATACTTAATTTGAGTAATAATTGAAAGGAGATATCAATTTACATGAATGAATATGTGTGATACATCATTTAACATAGTGTAGCTGGAAGATTCCATCTGAGGATACAATTAAACTAGCCGAGCACGATCTCCGAATGCTGATTCGAAATATTATTAGCCAGTTTTAGAAAATTAGAAGAATAATTAAAGATAAAATTAAAAAATGCTTATGATTATCATAAAAATATGTCTTATGAAAAATAATATTTCAAATATATATATCATCTGATAAGAAACTTACTAATTAATTGTAAAAATTTGATTAAATGAATAATTAAGTGCACAAAAGGTCATTGGAAGAAAAATAAAATCAACTATAAAAAATTTATTACTTGTTCAAACAATTACAAGCGACAATTAAATAAGAACTCCACAACTCAACCATTACAAGGCCCCCTCGAATCTCTCTCATTCTCCCCCCATTTGAATCTCCGTCGCTTAGAGAGAGAGACGGGAGTGTCTGAAGAGTGATTTTCTGGGTCTTCCTTCGATCCTCGCAGCGGCAATGGCTTTCCTGTCTTTCCTCGGGAGACTCCTCTTTGTCTCGGTCTTCATTCTATCCGCTTACCAGGAGTAAGACCTCAGCTTCTACTCCTCTCTTTTACTCAGATCTGCGCTTCATTCGCGCTCACTCTGTGCACATCTCTTGATTCTTAGTGGGTTTAAGTATATTTTGTATGCATGTATTTGATGGTTGTGTTTCCAGTTTTTGTGGGTTTTAGTGAGGTATTTGCTGAAAGGAGACGTGGGTTTTGCTCTACTTGGATTCGAGTGGGATATTCAGATTGATTGGATCTGATGGATTTTTGGCCTTCTGACTCTGAACCGCTTAGGGTTAAAAGTTGTGCTACAGTACACAGATTTGGTTATGATATAAATATATTTTCTTTTCGGTTTAATACGTGTTGAATGAATAATCTGCCTCGGTTGAAATATTCTGGGCTTCTATTTAGGTGTATTTCTATGTTTGTGCTGCCTTTCTTCAAGCTCCCCATTTGTTGTTTTGTCCTTTTTTGGTTGAGTGAATAGATGTGATCTTTAAACATGTAAATAAGAGTTGGGTTGCATGAATTGAATTTGACGGTGACTAAATCACTGGCTGTCCCATGTTGAGGGTGCACTACATGTAATTTCTAACATTTTTCAAGAGCAAGTCATGCGTAAATTTTTTTTTTTATTTGAGTATGGTAACTGCTCTTCTTGCTCGCTTGCTGAATCTGCTTCTGTTATATTCATGTTGGGACATCGTATTCTTGCACCCAATACGTAGCGGAAGTTTTAAAATTTTCGTTTCAACAATCAAAACGTTGCTTGGGTGTCGTGTGTTTAAATTTCATTCATAGGGTGCAAGGGTTTATACCTGCACGTATACAACGCTGAACTCCAAACTATTCCGATTTCTAATTAGAAATAACCGTTCTTGTAAATCCCTACGAACGGCTCTTCAACCTTGATCGCCTAATTAAGTCCACGATCGAAAATTGTCCTTCTCGCTTGGATTGCACTAGGAATCGCTAGCGATTTGTGTGTTGCGACTAGGATCTCCGAATTTCCAAAATCCGGAGACAATGCGGCGGCGGCGGCGCGGCGGCGGTGGAAGAACAAGTGGCTGAAAATTTTCCCTTGAAAATCAAGGTGGCCGTAACTTGATGTGAGGAAATGAGAGAGCTTTGTTGCGTTTTTGTGTGCAAAACTTGTTATGTGTTTTATGGCCCTTCCTCATGGTGTATATATTGAGGTTGGAAGTTGGATTAGGAGTCCCTCTCCCACTAGGGCTTCCTAATCTTTGTGGTACTAGGATTCTAAAATTTTTTATTATTTTAAATTCTTATATTGTTATTTATTATATTATGTGTTTGTCAACTTTTGATGACACTTATTATATATATATGTTGGTAGTTACCACTACTAATACCAACATTTAATTAGTAAATTCCAAATTCACTAAATAAATGATTGTGAATTCATTATAGCCATGATCGACTATCTCTACAATACATTTGCTCCTGCGTATTTCGAAACTACACCCGACCTCGCCACCTGATGACTCTCAATGAAGTCGGTACACGGATCAAAGTGCATGGTAGTACATTGTCCTGGGTCAAAGGACTAATGGTGCACAACCATAACCACGGAGTGCGGACTATTCTACTCGATATGTGAGAACCACTTGGACAGTGCGAGGGAGGGTTGTTCAGTGCATCATCATATGATCACCCATCTGTGTGAATGGACATCTCCATGTCCTTGTCAATGAAACATGGCGTTTACATCACATATGCTAGTCTCGAGTTCGAGCGACCTTTATCCTTGTTTTAGGCGGTTGATAAAACTAGCAACCTGTTTAGAATACACGGTACACTTCCTAAAGAGTTTCATAATATTACGTTGCGAGGCAGACCTCATGGCACCTATTGTATATTCAAGGACTTTATTTATGCAGTTTGCATGGGTATATAGATAAAGTATAATCTCATCATCGAATGAAATCGTAAAATATTGTTAAAATAAATATTGTTTTACATTGAAGTCAATAAAAGTCCGAGCTATAAGTTGGCTTGTCGGACATCTATTCTAACAATTCCATCAATTTTGCTTCATATTTTTTAGTATTCGTGATTAAGGGCAGGCACTCGAGTTTAAAATCTTCAAATTTTGTATTTAGTTTTCTGAAACATGTAGGCTTTGTTTGGTTATGTTACTTTTCCCAAAATGTATTTGGCAATGGAATCTATTTTTGGGAAAAAAAAATTTATAAAGTGGTTTCAAGTTTTTGTCTTTTTTGACATTGATTATTTATAATTTATAAATTTTAAAATGTATTATTTCGTGTTAAAGTTTAAAATAACAATAGGTTGTTTCTCGGAAAGGTTGAAAAGTTTAATTAAGAAAATGATCATGTTGGGAGTTGATAATTAATATTTAGAGAAGAAAATGAAAATATATTGTAGGGATGTTTTTGTGTTCAATAATAAGTAAATGGTTGTCGCTGATCTATCCTCCCTGTCAAAAATTTTGATCCTATGTTTACTACATAAAGGATGGTCTTGATTGGCATGTGACGACGTTTGTCTTGTACACCCAAATCTAATTTGGGGATCACTTATCAAATTGATCATAGAAAGATGGGTTTTAATTAGTCGATCTGTGAGTTGACAAGGAAATTGTTATCCAGACAAGCCTATAGATTGACCTTGAAACAATGAATACTTGCTAGTGCTAGAAAATAAGTTCAAAATTTATCTATTTTACAATTTTTCAATGATGGGGACAGTTGCCCTTGTAATTTGAAACAACAACAATTTTTTTGTGAATTGAATTTATATATTTCTTTATCTAGGTTCAATGAGTTTGGAGCTGATGGAGGGCCAGCAGTAAAGGCTTTGAAGCCTAAGTTCAATATATTCTCGAAGCATGTTGCAACCCAGACCGGGATCCAAGTGCCGCGAGTGGAAGTAAGAATTGCTTTCCCAAACTTCTTTAATCTATTTTTGGAAAGTGGACTGGTAACAATCCTATGTTTTAAAAAGATCAAACAAGCATTCTTATGAATTGTGAACTTCATGTTAGATGAAACATTTGATCATGGGTGCCATCGTGATGAAGTCGATGGGGAGCCTGCTCTTCGTGTTTGGGAGCACTTTTGGGGCTATCATCCTTGTATGCCCATTTATCCAATCTTTGTTAATTTAGTTTTTATCATGAAAACTTGATTATTATCTCATCGGTTCTTCCTGTTTCTTGCTCTTAAAGCTTTTGCATCAAGCGATCTCAGCACCGATCTTGTATGACTTCTACAATTACGAAGCTGAGAAGAAAGAATTTACTCAACTATTTGTCAAGTTTACACAGGTACAAATTCAACCTTCAAACCAAGGTTATTTTTTGTACTTTAGATAAATTTACCGGAGTGTCTACTTCATTTATTTTTCTCTGATGATAATTTCTTATTCTTAGCATTGATAATCGACCGTTTTTTACTTAATCTCTTAACCAGAGTTTGGCATTACTCGGTGCGCTACTCTTCTTCATCGGCATGAAGAACTCTATACCTAACAGATCACCAAAGAAGAAGGTTCCCAAAACGAAGATGAATTAAGACTACAAATCGATTAGCATCAACATGTTTTCCTGATTATCCTATGAATCGGATTTTGTAGGATTGTATCTTTTGCATCACTCCAATACCTTCATTAGCCTAGTATACACCTAGCCTATGGCCCTTTTGGGAGGTATATGTTTTTACAGCACTTTTTTGCCGACAGGTTTCTTATTATAAATTGAACCTTTTTAACTTTATGTGAAGCTTTACGTTTGATTCGTATTAACTGGTAACTATTTGATAATGAGATGCTCTACAGAAGGTTTATGAATCGTAACCTTTAGAGTACCCCGATAACTTTTGAATAGGGTCCTGTGCCTTCAAGCTGTTGATAAAGCTTGCAGATAAGAATGACCCACTTAATCTGTCTCTGCCTGATTCTTTTAGTTGCCCTCGATTTTGCGGTTTCGAAATGGAATTACAGTTTTGGTTGGAAAAGCCAATCTCTGTTTCTTTCAAACTAATTTAAAGATCAAGATTCTTCTGTCAGTTTTTGTTGGTAGTTATGATTTCTGTTATATTATCTTGAAATTTAAAAATTTCAGGAGTAAATCAACTAGAAATCTCTCATTCAATTATAATAATAAAATTCACCCTCCCCTTCCCTTCGGGGTTTGTCCTTGGAGGCAACCAATTAATCTTCAACTAAGAGTGCGTTTGGATTTTAAGTGTTTTGATTAAAAACATTTTTTTTTATATATAGAAAAAATGCTTTTATAATTAGATATGTGTTTGGATGGCTTTTTAGTATTTATTTTTGAGAGAACTTATTATGCTGAAATTAGAGCTTTTCAAAAAGTTCAAATTTGAAGTTTTTCTAAAGCTTCTCTATTAATTATGAATTAAAAAAAGTGTTTTTTCTTTATTTATTCAAGCGTAAAAATAACATGACTTTTAATTGAAAAAACACTTTTAAAAGCCAATTTAACCACTTTTCAAAGTATAAAGTTTTTAAATTTAAACGGAGCTGAAGTCTGACAAAATTGATTGAATCAATTGCATGTAAAATTATTGATCAAAAAGTTGTAATAAAATTTGTAACAGAAAATATATTTAGCCGATTTGGAATACCTAGAGCAATAATTAGTGATGAGAGAAGTCATTTTATAAATAAATCATTTTCTTCTATGTTAAGAAAATATGGAATTACACATAAAGTTTCTACCTCGTATCATCATCAAAGTAATTATCAAGTTGAACTTGAAAATAGAGAAATAAAACAAATTTTAGAAAAAACAGTTAATCTAAATCGAAAAAATTGGTCTTTAAAATTAACTGATGCATTATGGGCATATAGAACTGCTTTTAAAACATCATTGGAGATGTCACCACATAGGTTAGTTTTTTGTAAGTATTGTCATTTACCAGTTGAAATTGAACATAAAACTTATTGATCAATTAAAGCATTTAATATTAATTTAGATGATGCAGCTAAATTAAGAAAATTGCAATTAAATGAACTTGAAGAATTAAGAAATGATGCTTATGAAAATTCAAAGATTTATAAAGATAAAACTAAAGTCTTTCATGATAAAAATATTATGAGAAAGACATTTGAAATTGGACAAAAAATTTTACTTTATAATTTTCGTTTGCATTTATTTCCAGGAAAACTAAGATCGAGATGGTCACTATCATTTATAGTTAAAATTGTTTATTCCCATGGTGCAGTTGATATTGAAAATTCTAAAAATAATTATGTGTTTATAGTTAATGGGCAAAGACTTAAGCCTTTTATAGAAAATGAAATTCTTAATGATGAGATGCACAATAGTTGTTTGATATTTTCATTTTGTTTTTGTCGATTCTAGTTCATTTCCCGGTTAAGTGGCAGATAACTGTGCTCCGTGACTATCTAAGTCAGTTTCTTCAGTTTTCCCAAAATAATAATAATAATAATAATAATAATAATAATAATAATAATAATAATAACAATAACAATAATAATAATAATAATATAATAATAATAATATGGATGCTTATATTGTGAATCTTCGTAAATATTTTGCTTGTTTACCTGATAATGCGTTGAAAAAAAAATTTATAAAGTTAGATGTGAGCGACTAAGGTTGATGATGTCATATGGCATACCGAATGATATCCGTTTGATAATTGAAGCAAAAGTCCGATTGGTTGGGGAAGCGAGTGAAATAATAATAAGATATATGCCAAGATTTGGTAAAAACACATATGTCCGAAAGCGAAGAGCTAAACGTATAGGTGGATGTCATAAATGTACAAGGTGGAATTGTACGGGGAAATGCAAAAATGTTGGAATGACATCAATGAATAGAGAAGATAAAATTTTATTCATTAAGAATGGTCTGAGTAAAGAGCCTTTGGATAATTTTCTAGAGGTTCTTGATACGCATTCTAGTGGGTACGTGCAAAATGAACTTCTTAAACTATGGTGGCAATTTCAACATGAGGAATATCAATATGGACAGTGGAATCAGCCATACAAAGATCCTACTGTAGCAAAGCATATCTATTTAGATAAGTAATATCTCGTTAAAAGACCTTGTTTGCCAATTTATAAGAAAATTGGATGAGAAGCATATCCTCGACTTATAGAAGGCGTTGAAGCCGTTACTGAACGTAAAATCAGAGGAAGATGTGAGCCACAATCACAACTACGTTGTATATATGTGTTTTAATTTTATATCATTTTTTATTTTCTTTTAATAATAATAATTTCATGTTCAAATATTGACTTTTGGCATGTTACGCTTATAAACTCATATGCTGAAGTCTAACAATTAAAGGAAACATATTTCTCAACATGTTAATGTCTACGGTAATTAAAATTAAAAATATATGTGTATTTTGTGGATGTAGTGCAGGAAAAGATTCAATTTATGAAGAAATAGCAGAAAAACTTGGAATAATACTTGCTAAAAAAAGATTCATTTGGTATATGGTGGTGGTGAAGTTGGTCTCATGGGAAAAGTTGCAAAAGCTGCGCATACAGGTGGAAGTGAAGTCTTAGGCATTATTTCGACTACTTTAGCCAATCTTAATGGACCAACAATAGGACAAGAAATGAAAGTGGACAATGTGTATGAACGAATTACTCAAATGATTGAAAATTCAGATTCCTTCATTGCTTTGCTATGAGGTTTCGGTATTTTGGAGGAAATATTTCATACTGTTTGCTAGACACAATTAAATATCCACCATAAGCCAATTGGTTTGTTAAATGTTAACAACTATTATGATAAACTGTTATCATTTCTTGATGATGTTGTGGAACAGGGATTTATTTCATTAGCTTCACGAAAGATGTTAGTTTCTGCTACAAGTGAAGGTGAACTTATTGATTTACTGCAAGGATTTATTCATGAACTAGATTCATTCTCATCTCAACTTAATTGGCCAATATCCAAGAGTAAGAAAAGAAAATTTATGTGATGCTAAACTTGTGATTGAATGGTATGTTTAAATGTTTTTTTTAAGGTATAAATAATACCTTCTTCTTCTTCTTCTCTTAGTTTATTTTTATATGAAAATAAAAATATATATACATATATATAGTAATAATAATAATAATTTTTAGTTTAAATGTTGAGTAAGGTGTCAGTAAAATACATCTGAGACACATTAGTTAATAATTATTGGAAAATCACAATACGCTANATAACAAATCAAAAGAAAAAAAAAATAATATTCAGGCAATCATATTGAAATAATAATAATAATAATAATAATAATTAATGAAATAATTATTGCATCAAAATTAAACAACAAATCAAGATAACCACTTCAATTATATCAAGCATTTGATGTAAATTGATAAAAACAAATAATTCATTTTTATACTTACAATAAAAATAAAGTAAGCTAAATAAAAACAAATATAGAAAGAATATACAAATATAAACAATCTTACTTCATCAAAAATTCATCATCTTCCCCTTGACATATTGGATTTAGCTTGCCATAAACTTACTTTTGATCAATACTAAAATCATCACTCATAGTTGGGAAAAGTGAAAGAAAATATATTGGAATTTAAACTTTTATTTCCACACCAATACACACAAACTTTATTTTACAACGTGATAGGATACTTCTCAAGCTAGCACAAGTCCTCTATTTATAGGCCAAATGAGAGAAAAGATCAAAAATTTTATTAACGCCATGTTGTTGTAATAATAGTTTTTGTCTCCTTCAACTTCAATTCCGTGGCTTTTCTTTGAATGCTATGTTCCACGACTTTAATCTCCGAATTGGACTTTGCTCAAAACAGCAAACATGTAGGGTATTTTCCGTAGATGAATTGGGCCTCTTGGTTCATCTCATTTGGTTAAATATTGAAATATTTATTATTTTTTTTACTATAAGCTGGTCATAGTAAAAGTAAATATGTCATCCTTTTGATATTTACACAATTTGATAATCTTAATTAATTTATTAAGCATTCATGTCTTCTGAAAAGTTGTAGATACTTCCTCAAGGATTCCAAACATGTTGAATCACCTCAATTTGAATTTCGTAGCTTGAGTTATTATTATTTTACCAACATGTAGAAAACCTGAAAATAAAACATATTTAGTAAGACATTTAAATATAAATAAACAGTAATAAAATAACATAATTTTATAATTTTATTGAAACTTAAATTTTAAAATACAGGTTTTAACATATAATAAATTATTAATTTTAAGTTTCATCATCTTACAATTGTAATAGTTGTAATAGTCATTCCTAGATTGCTGATTTTTGTAGCTAAACCGTTTCGGTGACCGGCTTTTTGAATCAGTTGGACTCTCAGGGCTATATCCAATTCCATACCATTTTGCCTTGTTCATTTTTTCAATCGGTTGAACAATAGGTTTACTTGGTTATGAGAATTCATGTGCCACAATTGATTTTACAAAGGTAATGTACTTTCCTTTATGTTCATTCAACTTTGGCATCGTATCACTTGCAAAGGTTTCAACATCAGTTATAACAACTGATGTATTTGCTTTCATTATTTTCATTTGTCCGTCAGTTATGACGTACCACATATCATTATCCTGTGCAGCTAAATGAGCTTGCATTCTTATTGGACAGTCATCAAAATCTTCTCTGGAAAGCATGGGGATTTTGTGGTAATCAGATTGTAAGGATATAAAGTATTCAAAAACAAGATTGACAGGGTTCTGATACCACTTGTTAGGATCGGTTGAGTGTGATAAAATGTTTAGAAGGGGGGTTGAATAAACACTTGACAATTTGCACAATTTTTTGATGGATGAATCACCTTAACGACAAATTGTTCCAGAAGAGATATCAGAAAAAGACGAGACACAAACTTCAAGGAATGCATTCAAGCTGCAACGGTCATATGCGCTGAGTCTTGGTATACAGTCATCTTGCTACTATAAATACAGGCCAAGACCATTAGCAAAGTTGACACAGAGAGTGTGAAAAACAAGAAGGGAACGCTTATTATTCATCAGCTTTCAAGTAGCATTACGCCCAGTTGCGAAGGATATATTCATATCAGCTTAGTACAGAAGCTATTTTTCCTTGGTGTGTGAGAACACCCTTTGTTCAGTTCTCACACACACGCACACACACTACCACTCAAATACAGTCTTACAAAAAGACAATAAATTTGTGTATGTAGTCTTTGACACATAGACGTTAAAGAAGTGTTTGCTGGAAGGTGTTGCTTTCAGTCTATAATAGGAGTTTAGTTAGGCAGTAGTGTAAGTCCTAAGCTGTGTAGGATTTATACAATCAGTTGTATAAATCTAAATCTTCTAGTGTATCCTACCCGTGGACGTAGAAGGGGTGACGTAGGAGCAGTTGAAGTCTCCGAACATCCATAAACATATCTTGTGTATTTAACTGATCAACTGTTGTTTTCAAGCTAACTGGATTAGCAAGGGTATTCACCAGCTCAGTTGTCACCATAATTGAATTAGTGAATGCAAAAATAATTTACCCTTTAATCAATTATTCAGTTGCACAGTATATAAAATATATCAGTTTCCTTAACGAAGAATTACTTCGAGTGTTTTCCGCTTGGTTTCTAACCAAACTCGGTTTAATTCATCGGTGTAAACATTCTTAGAACACGAGCTATTGCAGCTCTTGGAGAATATTGTGTTTGGAGCACCTTTGGTGCCCAGCACACGATCCAACATATATATATATATATATATATATATGTATGTATGTATGTATAATTCACAGAAATTGAAACTTTTCAAATTAGTTTTCTGTACTTGTAAAAAAAATTAGTTAAAAATGATTTAAAAAATATAAGTTAGATTCAAAATTATAAATTATTTTAAAATTATAATGATTGAACTATTGGTTAACGTAATCGTAACTAACCGACGGTTCATAAACAGTAACCGTTACGAAAATCGTTAAAGAAAGTTGGGCAACTTGTGTATCGGTACCCAAAGTTTTTTAACTTTGGATTTGGTACCTAGTTTTCAAATTTTTCCTAAAATACCCCTCAACCTTAATTTTAATTACATTGATTTTTCTTTTTAAATTAAAGGCCCATCATGCTTCCGTAAAATAAATTAAATCTTTTACCTCTTTGACCAGTATGCCACCGGATTATATCCACCGTATTTTACGGACTGCTCCTCACAATCCAACCACACGATTGCAACCGATGGTTACAGACGCAGATTCCTTCAGCAGCACTTAGCACAACCCTAATTCGTTTCCTACCTTAGGGTGTACAATAAAAGATAAAATTTTGAAAATAATACATGAGAGGGGCTGAGAGCAAAGATCTCTTTATTCAAACACAAACATTTTTTATTACATTGAAACCTCCTGTAGAGGAGGAGGAACTTGCTTAGCTACTTATAGTAGCCGAAACTTGAAAACACATAAACTAGAAAGAGAAAATATTACAATTGGTTTTTGAAAGAAATAAGGAAAATGTTCGATGATCTTCACTTCCTTCTTACTGCCTTATTTATAAAAGGCTTCCTTTGGATTTGAAACTCGGACTTCAAATCTTCATAAGCCTTTACAGCTTGCTTGGGACCATCTAGTGGTTGAGTGGTCCTTTCCTTCTTTTTCTAGATTATTAATCTAGACATCATCTTTTCCCATTCTTTTATTTCACCGCATTGCCAGTAGGAATGCGTTTGAATAAGATCAGCTGTAATTTCGTCCCCTTTCTCTTGGAACATTAGGACTAATGATCGGAGAGCTTTCAGCTCCTTCCTTTCATACTTGAGTTTTCTTTTTAAAACCTTTAGATATGTAAAATACATTTTCTTTTAGGTTTCTTTCTTGGTGTGTTTTACTGGTTCCAATATGTCCTTATTTTATAGATGAAAATTTCGGGACCAGTTTTCTTGTTCTCTTTATTGGATTCTTTTTTGAATAAAGTATCCAATGTTCTTTCGTCTTTTACCACTCATTATTAGTGGTTCTTGTGTCCTTTTCCACCGATTATTGGTGGTCCTGTTTTCTCCACTCACATGGTGGTCCTCTTTTTGTTAGTGGGTTTAGTCACATGTCCCTTTTAATTTTGTCGAGGAATCTTCGGCTTTTTGTGTCCTCGAGGAAAATGTGAATGTGGTCCTTCCCCACTTGTCCTTGCTTCGGTAAAATGTTTCCGATCAGATCTTGGTTTGAAACCTTTACCGAATTCCGGTTCTTTCTGATTCTGGCATTCAGGGCAGATGTTTTCTGACCATCTTCCTATGTGTGCCATATTACAGAACTTTCGGCGAGTCTCTTTACTTGTCGGCAGCTTGCTATTCAACAAAAGATTTCTTTTCTTCTCGAATAGATCTTCTGCAAAGCTTGTAGTTTTTCCTGTCATAGTGTTTAACAGGAATGATCCATTTAAAGAATTTTGGTAAAACTTAAATGGAAACTTGACTTTGTCCATCTCTGTGAGACAGACCCATATACCCCATGCTCTCCTGGTAGATATGTCATCTTCATTGAATGAAGAGACTAAGGGGTTTTCATTTGTAGGAGGATCCTTTATAAATTTTTGAGAATTCATGTCTGGCCTCCTTATCTTGATGAAATGAAAGGCTTCGTGTGAGCCTTTTCCTGCTGGTTCTGGTGCTGCACTGAAAAAGTATAGCTCCAAAATATCTCATCTGGACAAATGATCATTATTTGCCCAAGTCTCATGAACAGCTTCCGGAATCCATTTTGGTAATGCTGATATTTCCGGGAAGCTGAGCGAAGTAGTATAAACTGAGGCAAGAGCCCCAAATTCATACCAGGCTTTGACCTCCTTTGGATACGAATTTTGTTTCATCCATACCCTAGGATATTTTCCTGCAACATCAACTCGAACCATGGCTGGGTTGATGCCAATTCTTGTGTTTAATTTCTCCCAATTCTGTTGGTAAACCTGAAATGGAGATATTGTAGTTTCATTAGTACCAACCTTAGTTTTGCCTTTGTCCGTATGAGGCCTAAGGTTGATCTCCCCCTCTTCCATCCCCGAGGTGAAGGGTTGACTTGAGAACTCGAGATAAGGATCTGGAGTCTCAATTTTTGTTTTAGCCGACTCATCTGTAGATGATCCCGACTTAACACTTGTGCAAGGGGTATTTGAATCCCCCGCTACAGGTATAGAGTCCTGTACTCGAGNCTTGAAAAGAAGTGGGAAACCAAACATTCGTACAGAATGAATGGCGTTCGGGCGGTAAAGCATTACCGCTCGGGCGCCGAGCTCGCAGAACAAAACTCTCGCCAGAAAGAGTGGCGCTCGGGCGGTAAAATGTTACCGCTCGGGCGCCGCGTTTTCTGATGTTATACACTGGACAGAACGAGTGGCGCTCGGGCGGTAATAAATTACCGCTCGGGCGCCGCGTCTTCTGGACTCCGCGACTTAAAATCTTATACTCTTCGAATTCGATTACACAAATGGTGAACAACGCCTCGAGACCCATCCTAGGACACTATGGAACTGACTTGACTCCACAATTGTCCCAATCATCTCCAAGGAAATGACGCACCCCACGTAACACAATAAATCTCAGAAACTTAAATTTTGACACAACAAATTAGCTTTACGACTACTCGCTCTTCAAAGTGCCTAACGACGCGAAACAAAACGTCAAAGACCAACCCAACATCATTAAAACCAACTTAAATGCAGCAACGATCACCCGTTGATCCCCAACGAAGCCTGCAACAATAAAACTTCAAGAATTCATCAATAACATATTTTTCGGAAAAATACAGTTTGAGCAGTCCCACGAAAATGGTCATAACTCACTCAATTGTTGTCCAAAATTTTCGAATTTTTATATCAAATCAAAGGTATCGAGAAGTTCTACGATTTTTGTGTTGAAAGTTTTCTCAAAATCATGACCGAAAATTCGCAGTATTTAAAAAAAACAGCAAAACGTGAATTTAGATCTAAAATCTATTCCAAAACTGATCCAAATCCTTTTCCGCTCAAACGACGAACGTAACACATATATTTTTACGCATAAACAACGCAACATGTAATATGACATGATCGATGCAGCAAAAGAAAGATTATACGTGCCTTTTTATATCAAACTTTACCGAAACGACGTCACCGAAGCGGAGATAGAAGCGAGGTTGATCCGGGACGAACGTGGCACGTTTTTCTTTGAAGAAAACTCAACAAAACCTTGCTGAAATTTAGAGGAAGGGGGCGGCTGCTGATAAAGGTAGAACCCTAGGCTTTTTGCTCTCCAAAATATGAAAAGATATGGATGTGTAAGTGTGGTGTGTGAAAAACGGTTTTGTGTGTGTGTAATACGTTTTTAGTGTGTGTAAAAGTGTGTAAGTGTGTGTGAGTGTAGAAAACGTGTGTGTGTATGATAATTAGAAGAAAGTCTAGCTAAATTAACTATTTAAAATACTAATTAAAGGTTAACACACACTAATTTAATCAAACTCTTCAATTAACATAATCACACACCAATTTTAAAAGTTTTAAATTCTAAAATTCACCTAATAATTAAATTTGGCTTTAAAATACTAACAACATAACGAATTAGTTAAAATGCCGCATCCTTACTTAAAATAAAATACCACATTTTAAATTGCCAAAAATCGTCACCGGGTCTTTTCCTCCATCCCGCCTCGAATAATCGCCTGAAACATGAAACTCGAAAAACATTTTTAACGTGCATCACATAAACATAAATATTTTAAATTAATGCACTTTCATAAATCATGCATGGCTAAAACTCGTTTAAAATTAATTAAATGATTTAATAATTAAATAAACGCATGGGTTATACGCGTACTGAATTTGGGCTTTACACAGATCACATAGGATATTAATACCCATAAGAGAGTTGTGAATCCTGAGTACATTAATACCCATAAGAGAGTTGTGAATCCTGAGTACAATGCATCAGATCCTACGTATGTCAAAACTACACCCAACCTTGCGACCTATTGGTCCTCTTGGAGTCGGTAATTGAATCAAAGTACAAGGCTAGTATGTTGAGTCTCTATATTGTCTCGGATCAAAAGATAATGATGTGCAACCATAACCATATACTAATTCACTCGATAAATGATAACCACTTGGAAAGTTCGAGGGAAGATTGTTCAGTGTCTCATCCAACGAAAACTCATCTTTATGAATGGAAATATCCACGTCCTTACCAATGAAACGTGGCGTTTACATCACATATGCTACTTGTACGCTCGAGCGACTTTTATCCTTGTTTTAGGCGGCTAAATGAACTAGGAACGAGTTTCGAATATACAATACACTTCCTAATGAATTTTATTATTTACGTTGTAATATAGACCTCATGATATTATAATATATTTAAGGGTTTTATCTATACAACTTGCATGAATATACAAATAAATTAAATACCATAATAGTATAAAATCGTAATATATTATTATAATAAAGAATGTTTTTACATAAGAGTCGATAAATCACAAGCCACAAGTTGGCTCGTTCTATTTTAACAATCTCCCAGTTGCCTTATAGCTAGCTACCCATAGATCTCGAACTCATTGTTTCATGATACTTCTCAAACAATGGTCCTAGAAGAGACTTAGAAAGTTTATCAACAACGTTATCTGCAAAGGCGGATCTCTCTACTGATATGTCTTCTCTTCTTACAATCTCTATGATGATGTGGAATTACGCCCAACTCAGGGCTAGTTAACTCTTGGACGAAATTCCTTATCCAAACAGCTTCTTTTGTCGCAACTATGTATTCGGCCTCGGTGGTGAATCTGCTCTGGTTTCTTGTTCGGAACTTTTCCGAAAGACAACACAATCATTGAGCTTGAATACAAATCTAGATATTGATTTCGAATCATCCATATCAGATTGGAAGCTAGAGTTATTCTTGTAGTGCTAAAAAACATCCCAACTAGTGATTGAGCCTACAGACAAACAATTTAGCCGAGGGTTTATCTCTATTTCTTAGATAAAAAGGAAATAAGCGTAAATGAAACGTCTACTGCTAAACTGTTACTGAATTTTTTTTGAAGCTATGATCGAAAATACACACAAACTCATATACATAAAAATAAGCCAACCATGCATTTTAAAAAGTCATCCAACCACTGAATGAAAATAACTGTAGTTAATTAAATCTTAAAATGTATCTAATCTCTTAGTCTACTGTTTTAAAAGAAACGCAACCATACTACCAAAATCTATCAAATCATTCACATATTAAGAACTCATAAACATTTTAAAATATTGATTAACTCATGTCTCAAAAATCATATTATGCGGAAGAAACGGAGGGTCCTCAGGTTTTCACGTGGAATCCCAGCCCAGCCTACTCATTCTTCTACGCCTCCAGTCTCCTCATTCACATGATCACCTACATCAATCATACCTAGTGACTTCAAAGACTCAACACACCTGAATCGTTATAACAAGTACATATACATATTATGCAACAATGAAAAGTATNATCGTTATAACAAGTACATATACATATTATGCAACAATGAAAAGTACTGTAAAAAAAGTAACTTTCATGATCTTCAAAAGCATGAACATAAACACAAACATAAACATATCAAATCATGTCATAGCGTATCATATACGTATTCATTTCCTTTATTGAATTCAGATAATTAGTCGTGACTTTCGTATCAGTTCTAGGTCGATGGATCTATCTACGTATAACCGCGGTACCTGGCGGCGGGACATCAGCGACAGTTTTACCCGTCCACTGAGCCTTGACCTTACATGTTCGTGTTTGTAATAGTCACAACCAACTCACCTCTTTCAAAAACATGTCATCGTATTCATCACTTATAATGTAACTTCCGAAAAATCAACCTACGTAAACCACATGCATGCAAATAAATTAAATTGCATAATTATTTTATTTAATTGATTTTAAATGCTTGCATGATACATGATTAAATGATTAAAGGTATGGTTACATGATTAAATGATTATATGACATGATTTCATGAAATTGAAGGATTTTACCCGAATATTCGATAATAGGCTGGGGAAAGGAGACCGGGGACGACCAAGACAAGAATAAATATTTTTCATTAAATATTTTCAAGGCTTCTTAATATGATTAAAAATGATTAAATTTTACTAAAAATAGTAGAGTTTGAATTATTTTACGAGACGAACTCGATTTTACCCGGGAAGCCGATTTTGGGCACACGAAGAGTTTTTAAAAGATCAAAAATATTATTTTTGGAAATTAATTTTTTATAAACTTCTATGTTTCAATTAAATAAGAGTCATTGGACCCAATTTAACTAAATTGAGTAGGCACAATTGCTCATATACTTGGAAGTCCAAAACCTAAGCCCATTACATGCAAATTAAAAAAAATATATTGAAAACCTAGGCTTCTAAACACACATAGCAGCCGAAAAATGCACACCTACACACAAACAAAATTCAAAATATAGGAGAGGAAGAAAAGCTAGGGTTCTTCGTCGTCCGGTCGTCCATCTTCGCACCCTCGCCAACTATTGAATATTCGAGCATTTTAAACGCTAAGGCACGTTTTCTAAACCTTTTGACACATCATGCAAACTATTATATGCATGTTTTAGGTATTTTTGCATGAAAAATATTAGAGTTTAAAACGCTAAACGTTTTGTCAATTATTTTCAATGTTTTGAAGATTTTTACGTATATATGAACGCGATATGATTTCCAACGAGTACGCTGCCAACATAGGTTGATTATTGGATAGAACATGAACAAATTAAGGTGGAAACGAGGGCTGGTCGAGCATGAGGAGGCCGTGCATGGTGATGTAGAAAACTAGGGCTTTTCATGGAACTATGGGGGTTCAAGGGACGGCTAGATTACATGGTCACGTCGGGCTCGGCCAGGGCTGGTCCAGGGGCAGGGTTGGTCTCGATCTAGGGCTAGGAAGAGTCCTAGCATGGCTAGGACTCGAGTTCGTAGGCTAGGGAAGAGTCCACGCGAAGAGGGACTCCTCCCCATGCTCGCGTAAAAGGGGCTGCAGCCAAGGGGGCTCGCGGCTAGGGCTGGTTGGTTCAAGGTTGGCCCATTAGGGGCTAGGGAGGATGGTCAGGGGTCGGTTCAAGGGCTGGTGCAGGGTGGCTCACTGGTGGCTCGAACACAACATAAGGGAATTCGCGCGGCTGCAGCGTGGACCAGGGGGCTCGGGGCTAGCTCGGTTGGCTCTGAGACTTGTCCAGGGTCGGTGAGGGTCAGAGGTGATCGTTGGATAGGTAGCTAATGGTCTCCTAGATCGATTAAGAGTCCTAGTGAAGGTAGGAAGCTCTCGCTCGGGTCCTTGTGCAGGGTTCGTGCGTGAGCTAGGGGTTGGTTCCTTTGGTCAGGGCTAGTCAAGAGGGTCCATGAAAGGGTTGGTCAGGGTTTGAATCGAGGTGGCTCGGGCGTGGTTCGATAAAATTGAGAGATGGCTCGGTGGGTTCATGCAAGGGTCAAAAATCGAGTTTAATAGAAAAGGTTCAAACCATGGGTCCACGACGGTGGCTGCTACTACTTAAATTATAATTCACCCAAGTTTAGGTTGTCTGCAAGTAATATATTTTTAAGAACANAAACAGTTTTCCCATAGGGTGTTTGGTGCAAGGGAATTTGATTTCTCCTTGTCCTTGTTCCCGCAGGGTGTGAACCTCCACCAGTATGGAAATCAGTTTGAGATTCTCTCATGTGTATATTTTGAGATCCCACACTTTCCCTTGGTGGTTCCTGTGAAGATGACCAAGTTATAGCAGGTGTTTCACCTCCTGCTGTGTTCATCTTTAGATTTACCACTTTGAGATTTGCGAAGGATTCCGCAAGCTCTTGTAGATCCTTTAGACCAATCCTTTCTAAAGTTGTCATCAGATTAATTTCTTTTCTGAGACAGACTTTATTAGATTGATCATATTTTCTTCTTCAGTTAATGGTTTTGAAACCACTCTGGCCTTTCCTTGTTGATGCAACAAGGGTTCAGTTAATGGTTTTGTACTGTTTTCTGGATTTCTCTAAGGTCTAAAGAGAGCTTAAAAGAATCTGGTATAATTTCTGTAAACTTATTAGATTGAATCATAAGTTTACCTGAGGGTGCTGAGGCTTCCCTTTCTGCTCTAGATATCTAACAATAGTTAGATATTCTTGTGTATATTCCAAAATATTGGAATAATCTTTGTAAATTATTTTTCTCGAACCTAAGTTCGGATTCATAATTTTCGAAATTCTCCTCCTCAAACATTTCGTTTCTTTGTAACAATAAATTTTGTGTTTGAAATAAATCAACCTTAGGCTCTGATACCATTTTGAGAAACGCGAGGATCAATTAAAATAAAATTAAGGAATAAGGGTACTCTTGATATTTTTTTCAAAAATATTCTCTCTCCAGATACTAAAACACAAACTTAATCATTTTAGGTACTGATGACAAATTTACCCAAGAAAGTTAGGGTCAAGGATAGGGCTTTTTGAAACGTCAAACTCGAGCTGCCTGGTGGTTTGCATAGATATTTTAATCGGTGCTCAATAGATCCAAATTCCTACAAATCCGCCGGATATTTCCCAGCCACTGGTGCTCCCTCCGATGGGTATCAACTCTGCCGACGGCGATTCCGAATCCTCCGGCCTTTTAGTTCCCCACCCACCTCCGAAAATCCCCAGGGATTCCTTCCACTTGGCTTACGTAATCTACTTCACATTAGGCGCGGGGTACCTTCTCCCATGGAACGCATTCATCACTGCTGTTGACTACTTCGATTACCTGTACCCGGACGCCTCCGTTGACCGGGTTTTTGCCATTGTCTACATGCTTGTGGGCCTCACATCTCTGCTTTTAATCGTTGCATTTGCCAACAAATGGAACGCTGTTGTGAGGATCAATTTGGGCTACGCGCTGTTCTTGGTGGCTCTCCTGGCTGTGCCTTTGATTGATGCTTGGTATGTGAAGGGAAGAGTTGGAGTTTATAGTGGGTATTATGGGACAGTTGTGATGGTGGGATTGTGCGGATTGGCTGACGGGTTGGTGCAAGGGAGCGTGGTGGGGAAAGCTGGGGAGTTACCTGAGAGGTATATGCAAGCTGTTGTTGCTGGAACTGCTGCTTCAGGTGAAAACTTTTTGTTCGTTTTTTTTATTGTATGATGTAGTGGAATTTTGGAGTCTGGGTTCGCTTTCGATGGTGTTATTTCTTATCTTTTTTCTTTTTCTTTTTCTGTTTCTGTTGGTCAAATATGTGCAAAAGATTGGTTTGTGGTATTGAAATGTGGAATTTAGTGTGAATTGATGGAGTGATGTTTATAATTGATTTTATTTTTTTTTGTTTCTAAAAGGTTTTAACAAATTGCTTTGTTCAATGTGAAATAGAAAAGAGAGATTGAATTGATTATCAAGGGACTCCTAAATTAAGGCCAGTTAAGCTGTGGTCAGCATTTCATCTTTTCAACCGGTTATGGATACTTCTTTTATGGGGTTTTTAGGTTGAAACTTGAAATTCGGAAGATGTTGGTTTAGCATTTGATTTAATCCATATTGATTTCTATTATCCTCGACATTGATAAGAGTTTAGCTCTAATATAGAAACATGGAGGGTTTAATATTTAGATTAGTCCACATTTATGATTTTTTATCCTCGATATTAGTCAGAGCATAGCTTTTTATTAATGTAGAAACATGGAGTCCAGTCTATTCCATTATTTCACATTGTGTTCGCGGGTGTCAACTTACGAATCAACGGTAAGATGGATTGACCTGTTCTGGTCTATCATACTTGTAAAGAGATTCCACATTTATAATCCTACTAAATGAAGAATTAAGAGAGAATTGTAGCACATAATAGTTTGGCAAATCATTTCTTGGAGATTCTTTAATTAAGTAATGTGTCTAAGTTTTGCGAGTTCAACTACTTCTCTTTGCTGTTAATTTTTTTGCCATAAGATACCTTCAAAACAAGTATGTGCCAGTAAAATCTTAACACCTTACTTTCAAAGTGCAGGTGTCCTCGTCTCAGTTTTACGAGTTTTAACAAAGGCTTTATATTCTCAAGATGCCAGTGGACTGAGACGAAGTGCGAACATTTATTTTATTGTCAGTATCATAGTGATGCTATTGAACATTATATTTTATAATTTAGCTCATAGGCTTCCAGTTATAAAATACTTCAATGATTTGAAAAGCCAAGCCGTGAATGAGGAGAAAGAACAGAAAGGTGATCTAACTGGAAAAGCGTGGAGATATACCTTATGGGGTGTTGTGGGGGCAGTGAAATGGTACGGTTATGGCATTATGATTATATATGTCGTCACATTAAGTATTTTTCCCGGATCCGTTACAGAGGACGTGCATTCTAACGTTTTGAAAGACTGGTACCCTATAGTTTTGATCACCGGGTATAATTTGTTTGATCTGGTTGGCAAAACTTTGACTCCATTGTATCTCATGGAGAATGCAAAAATGGCAATCTGGGCGTCCTTTGGAAGGTTGTTGTTTCTACCACTTTTCTACATTTGCTTGCATGGTCCTGATCTTTTCAGAATTGAGGTTCCAGTTACTGTTTTGACATGTCTTTTGGGACTTACAAATGGATACTTCACTTGTGTATTAATGATTTTAGCTCCAAAAACTGTCCTGTTGCAGCACTCGGAAACTGCAGGGATCGTGATTGTGCTGTACTTGGTTGCTGGTTTGGCAATCGGCTCTGTTGTTTCTTGGTTCTGGGTATTGTAAATTTCTATATAAAAGTCAAATTCAAGATAGACGGATAATTGGCCAACTGCACTTTTCCACCTAGTACATTCTTATTATTTAAGTTTTTGTTGCATCTGTATTACTAGAACCTTTTCATGTACTTGTGAATTGTGGTGATTCACGGTACTCAAAAAGTGGTTATATATGTTTAAAAAAAATATATTGTGGTTATGTATGTACTGTACTTCCTATTGCTTAGTGTTGTGTCACTTGCACTATATGTATGAAGAATTCAGTTAATATACGTAAATCGTGGTCTTGCTCGGGTTCCCATATCTGCTCAAATTTCGTTCTCCATGGTTTTCACCGTGAATTCTTTCATGCTAGAAGAGGTGTCTGTAAAGATATTACAATATATGATGCTAACATTTGAACTAACATTTGATATTGTGATGGGACTTATGATGTTACTGATTAAACGTTACTACTGTTGATCATGTGAAAGCAATATCGAATGAAAATTCCTCCCATACTCAGTTTCCCAGAATCGACAATGCAAGTTTAGCTGTAATTGTTGCAAATTTTGGGAATAAGCGACCGTACCCAAGTAATACAGAATAATCAAATGTAGATTAACGAGATGGGTCGGAAATGGCTCAGTTGGAGAGGGATCTAGGGTCGAGAGGTTGAATTCCACAGCGACGAGTGGAAGGATTCGTGCATTTTCTTTGAAAGATTGCAGTTCAGAAGCCAAGGTGTCAAAAAGCAGTAAATAACCCAGTTTATCTGATATTAAAACAATTAATCGTTGGAGTTGTGTCAATCAACTGCTTAGCATCCAACAAGGTTTGGTTTTCTTGTGTCTTCAATTTATTTGCTCTCTCTGTGCCCGAAATGATCCTTTTTGCTCTCTTCGCGAGGGCTACTAGTCTATTCTTCATATCTAACTCGATGACGCTGGCTAGATTTCTCATGATGGCGCTTGCCACTATAATCCAAAGCTTTTAAAATTGTTGTGTATTATGGAAAGATGTTTCCTTAGTTTCACAACAATATTATTGCACATTTTTCATGATGGCGCTTGTCACAATAATCCAAAGCTTTTAAAATTGTTTGTCATGATGGCGCTAGCCACAATAATCCAAAGCTTTTAAAATTGTTGGTCTGAAATGTGCAATAATATGTATGTGAAACTAAGGAAACATATTTCCATAATACACATATCTTACTCTAGCCAAAGATTCTTTGCACTATTAACTTATCAGATTGTGGCGTACCGTACTTTTACCATTCAAAATTTGCGGAAAAATTTAAAATTTTCTTAAACATAAAACAACCTTCAAAGCTTGTCATAAAATATCTCAACCAAGTCCCCCATAAGACATGGTTGTTCAAAATAACTACAATAAAATTTGCTAACGAAAGGTTTGCTCAAAGTGTTTCCATCAAAATATGAAATCAGAGTAATTTAACTTTTGCATAAAACTTAAACATGGCGGTCCTCGGGTTTAGCCTCCCGCTCAGTCCAAGCCTGCCCCTCGGTCGCCACCTCCTGTCTCCTCATCAACATACTCGCCTGCATCGATCAAGTCTAGTGAGTCTAAAGACTCAACACGTATAAACCGGAATAACGAGTATTACGTAATAAAACCACATGTAACTTTAAAATAGAGCGTACGTACTAAAACTTGAACTGGCATACTTGAACATCATGAACTTAAATTAGACGTGCCATCAACATAAAGCTTTTCTTAAACATACTTGCATCATAAACTTGAGCGTACGTAACGTAATTTTGCGTAGAGGCATGTTTCAAAGCGAGTGACCCATACATAATAAAGCCTGATCAGACACACCACAGTACTGGGCTGACAGGGACGTATCCACTGCCGCATACATAAGATCCCCGTTCATAAGTTTAACGGGTGGATTGGTCCCTGGTCATAAGTTTACCACTTCCCAATCCTGATCTGAACCCGTTCATAAGTTTAACGGGGCGGAGAGGTCCTCGGCCACGTTCACCGACTTCCAAACCCATTCATACATTTGGTCACAAGACAATTAGCATACCTCAAAACTTAAAATATTTTCCTGCACGTCATACATACTTACTTGGCGTTGAGGGATTCGTTGGATTTCACTTGGGCCGCTGCTGCACATACTAAATGAATTTCAACACTTAATTTGCATAAATTTGACGTAGGTACTCGAGCTCACCACCGAAGTGCATAAATAGCTTATGTCATTCTAGATCACTCGGGACTTGACCTCGTTTAATCATGCTAACCATGACATTAAACCCCGAACCAAACTCTAAGGTGTCGTGTGAACCCTTCCCAACAATAAATTACATGAACTCACTACTAGAACTTGAAAAGAAGTGGGAAACCAAACATTCGTACAGAATGAATGGCGCTCGGGCGGTAAAGCATTACCGCTCGGGCGCCGAGCTCGCAGAACAAAACTCTCGGCAGAAAGAGTGGCGCTCGGGCGGTAAAATGTTACCGCTCGGGCGCCGAGTTTTCTGATGTTATACACTGGACAGAACGAGTGGCGCTCGGGCG
>NC_133307.1:15665677-15675203 GCF_012295235.1 Primulina huaijiensis
ATCATAATATTTCATTTAGAACAACCGGCAGAGCCACGCTATCGTCTAAATGAAATATATGATATAATTATATATATATATATATATATATATATATATGTATAATATAACAATAATAATTGATGAAATATTTATTGTATCAAAATTAAACAACAAATCAAGATAACCACTTCAATGGTATCAAGCATTTGATGTAAATTGATAACAACAAATAATTCATTTTTATACCTACAATAAAAAGAAATTAGCAAAATGAAAAGAAATAAAGAAAGAATATACAAAATATAAACAATCTTACTTCACCAAGAATTCATCATCTTCACCTTGACATAATAGATTTAGCTTTCCATGAACTTACTTTTGATCAACACTAAAAACATCACTCATAATTTGGAAAATGAAAAATATATTTGAACTTAGAACTTTTATACACACTCACACTATTTTACAATGAGATAGAATGATTCTCAAGCTAGCACAAAGCCTCTATTTATAGGCCAAATGAGAGAAAGGGTCAAGAATTCTATTAATGCAATGTAGTTGTAATAGTAGTCTTTATCTCCTCCAACTTCAATTACATGTCCCGTCTTTCAATGCTTTGTTCCACGACTTTAATCACCGAATTTGACTCTGCTCAAAACAGTAAACATGTGGGGAATTGTCTGTAAATGAATTTGGCTACTTGGTTCACCTCATTTGGTCAAATATTGAAATAGTTATGATTTTTTACTATATGCTGGTCATGGTGAAAGTAAATTTGTCCTCCTTTTGATATTTTCACAATTTGATCATCTTAACAAACTTTTTAAGCAATCATTTCTTCTGTAAAGTTGTAGATAATTTCTCAAGGATTTCAAACATGTTTGAATCACCTCCATTTGAGTTTTCTAGCTTGAGTTATCATTATTTTATTAACACGTAGAAAACCTGAAAATAAAACATATTTAGTAAGACATTTAAATATAAACACACAATACTAAAATAACATAATTTTATAATTTTAATGAAACTTAAATTTTAAAATATAGGTTTTAACATATAATAAATTATTAATTTTAAGTTTCATCAGTGGCTCATGGCTCGCAAGGGTAGTTTAGGTAATAAAAAGTCTATGTTTAAAATTTAGGAAAAAAATATGCAAGTTTGAATTAATTCGAGAATTTAACGCACCGCGAATTAGTAATTAAGGAATTCAATCAAAAGTCTTGGATTCATGTTAAACAAAATTATCAAAATTTAATTTAAGCTTAAATAATTATTTGAGATAAGCCAATGTCAATAAAAGTAAGAAAAGTCAAAATCGAGTAATATTACATCTAGGGGCAAAACAGTCATTTTACACTTGGGTAATACGAAAAAGGTTGGCAGCGTCCAGAAGGGGTCATAACGCATGTTAAATGATTTATTATGATGAATTTGATGAAAATATGATATTTTATAATTTATGGTAAAGTTGTGCAATTTTTACTGTTAAAATCCTATTTTTGAAAGTCATGATATTTTATGCTTTAAAAGAAAAAGAAAAGTATTTTGAGGGATGTGAATTGACTGTGACAAAGTATTGAAGATATGTGGGGGATCCGTTTTAAGAAGAAAATGTGAACTTACAATTTTATGGGAATGTCGTGAGGGAGAAGGCCCTAGAAAGAGCCAGTTTACGGGAAAAGCCTCAGAGGTAGCCCGACGATCGTATTTCCATTACAGTGCCTAGTGTCGGTCCCCATGGGCCATGTGGGGCTGAAGACTGATCAGTCGACCAGAGGATAAAATGCTAGTCACTTTCAAGGATCAAATTTCACCTAAAAAGATAAAGGATCGAAAGCTTTACGATTAGATGATTTTACGATTTACGATTTATTTATGATTAAAAGTTATTTTAAATAAAAGTATATTTTTAATGCTTGTGATTGTATATGTATTATTTGCTACTCATGTTTAGAACGTGCCGAGTCATTAGACTTACTAGGTTTGAATGTTGCAGGATTTGATGATTTGAGAGAGGCGCTGACGATTGAGTAGATCGAGTGCGGCAGTACACTCCCGAGAGACATTTATTTTTCGCATTAGCTTGATAGATAAAAGATTTGAGGATTTATGTTAATGAATTTATTAAGGATTTATGTGTTTTTTTTTATTGTTAGTTGATCTTTTTAAAGGTCGACGTAGGATTTTTGGTTAGTTGACGATTTAGGGATTGTTATGCACTTGAGATTCGAATTGTTAAATTATTATGATTTATGGAAATGTTAAATTATTTTAATCAGTAATTTTCGAGTTTATGATTTATGTATAAAAAAATTTGTTTTTTTTTGTGAGGACGTTTCATATAAAATTCATGCTTATACATACATTTCTTTAAACCAGGCATCCAACGTGTTTTCTAGAATTATCATAAAAATTCATATTCATAATAACATAAACATTTTAAATATGCATAACAGTTGTCAGGGCATTTCCAGGACTGATAACCTAACTCGGTGCAAAACGACCATTTCCCATTCAAACTTATTAAGCGCTTTAAAAGACGTATTTTTAATAATTTCTTAGACGTAAAATCGAGTACACGTTTTAACTTCTATAATTCGTCTAAAACTTAAAACGGAGTCTCGATTTTAACCCGAATCAACCCGAAACATAACCATGGTTCAGAGACTCCTAACCAAACCCCATATGACCCAATTAAACCATCAATAACCTTGGAGATATTGACATTACGACCCCCAAAACGCACCATGTCTACTAAAATCTCTAAAACACATGCACTAGACCAGTGCCTAAGCGTTGGCTGTGTAGCGCTGTGGCGCTTGGTAAGCGCCTAGGCGCCATGCACCAGCGCTGCGGCGCTACAAGGGTAGAAGCTCAAGCACTGCGGCGCCAAATGAGCAGCGTCGCGACGCCACCCCCTGCGACAAAAAACCCCAAACCAACTTCGAAGCCAAACTCTACACAACGCCCAACCAGCCCGGACCAAGCTTGAACCAGCCTCTCCTAGACCAACACTGACCCTTACTGAACTGCCCTAGCCATGGCCCTCAGCCCCATGCATTCGAATACTCGTGAACCACCCAAACTCTCCAAAACCGAGCCACAAACAAGGGAATCGATCGGCCTCAGACCACGACTCAGTCCAGGTCTAAAATCTTCACCTAAACCTACTCTCAATGTAACGTCCGAAAAAGCAACCTACGTAAACCGCATGGATGCAAAATTATTTTAATTGCTTAATTGTTTTATTTAAATGATTTTAAATGCTAGTGTGATATTTATTGTATGATTAAATGTATGATCGATTGATTAAATGATAATATGACATGATTACATGAAATTAAGGATTTTACCCGAATATTCGATAATATGCAGGGGAAAGGAGATCGGGGACGACCAAGACAAGAATATGTATTTTTTCTTTAAATAATGGCAAGGCTTCCTAATATGATTAAAAATAAATTAATTTTCCTAAAAATATTGGAGTTCGAATTATTTTACGAGTCGAGCTCGATTTTTCCAAAGAAGTCGTNGGAGTTCGAATTATTTTACGAGTCGAGCTCGATTTTTCCAAGGAAGTCGTTTTTGGGCAAACAAGGAGTTTTAAAAAGATCAAAAATATTATTTTTGTGAAACTAATTTTATAAACTTTTATGGTTTAATTAAATAAATATTATTGGACCCAATTTAATTAATTTTAGTAGGACTAATTACCCTTAAATTTGCAAGCTCAAAACCAAAGCCCATTAGCATGTTAATTTATTTATAAATAAATGATCTAGGCTTTCAAAACACCACAATTCATTCATGTACCAGCCGAAAATACACCTTACACACACCTAGTAATTTTCGAAAATATTGGAAGGAAGAAGGCTTGTATTCTTCGTCGTCCGGTCGTCCAACGTCCCACCCTCGCCAATGATCGTATATTCGAGCATTATAAACGCAAATGATGTTTCCTAAACCCTTTTAAATATCATACAAATCATAATATGTGTGTGTTAATTGATTATGCATGAAAAATATTAGGGTTCGATTATTTTACAGTAGGGTACGTATTTTTCAAAGTTTCAATGATTTTACGCTTGTTTTGAAAATTTTTTTGAATCCAATGGACACGCTGCCAATAAATGATAAAATATGATTGAATATGAACAAAACATAATAAATATTGAAGAGAAAACAAGCTGGAATAACCGAGGGTCAAATAGGTGAGAACCGTGGGTTTTGTTTGGCTTGTTCAACGAATCAAGGGGCGGCTAGGGTGCATGGGGTCATGGGGCTCGACCAAATCTCGAGGAGGGCTCTTGCTGGACTTGGGTCAGGGTCAGAAAGGGTCCTAGCTGTAACACTATGAAATTTGAAGGTCCACGCGAACCACATGCATACAAGTTATTAAATTCTTTGTGTATTTCAATTAATTGTTTTAATTGCATAAATTAATTATGTTGTGCATATTCACATGTTTAAAATATATTTTTCTACATGATTGCATTAAAATGTATTTTTAAGGGTTATTTGAGTTGCAATCGAGGAACGGACACCGATGGATAAAAAATAGAAAATAAGTTTATTAAATAATTGTTTTTAATTATTTAAAATATGATTGATGATTTTTCATATTTTCGAAAATAAGGAGTTTTAAGGTGATTTTATATGCCGAGGCGTAATTTTTTATCGTTGTTGGATTTTCAACAAAAATATAAACGTTTTGACAACCCTGCTATTAATTTCACAAACTTTATTAAAAAGTATTTTAATTAAGCACTAATGGGCTAATTGGGCCAAATTAACTTTCTTAATGGGCCTAAGCTATTGTTAGTGTTTTAATTAACTATTTAAAATTGAAAACCCTTCCCCACACCATTCAAACTCACGCCCCACTCCCCTAATCATACAAACTCCTTTCCTCTCAATACACGACACACACTCAAGGGTTTGAAAGGAAAATCTTCGAAAATTCTTCAAGGTTTCAAGCCAAGGTTGTTCGCCGCCTTTCTTCGCAATTGTCAACGTTTAATCGTACGTTAAATACGCAAAGGCACGCCATATTCTTCCCTTTACTCATCCATCAGACCATAGTAATTGTTTAAATATGTTTTGCATCGAAAAACAAGTGACACTTTATTTATTTTCGCTTTATGCATCAACATGAATTTTAAGGTGTGGATTTTGATCCAAAAACATGATTTTCTTGTACTTAAAGGGCCTACCATGATTAGGAAAGGATTAAGGGTTGTTTCAAAATGTTTTAAAGAGTCCTAAGTCACACAAAACATGCGGCACACCAGACACTTACAAGCTGGAACCAAATTGATCATTATTGTAGCATAGGTGATCGGATAAAGGGAAATTGATGCATGGCTTGGCTTTGGCTAGACCGGACTGGGTCAGGGTCAGGTGCGTCTTGGTCTAGGGCTGGGTTGGGTCCTAGAGCGGCTAGGGGTCAAAGGAACTAGGACTCTCCCTCCATGCACGGTTTTGAGAGCAGTAGGAAAGAGAGGCTTGCGACTGGCCTTGGCGCGAGCTAGGCTAGTCCATTAGGGTCAAAGTAGGTTGGCCAAGGGTTGGGTCATGAGTTGGTGCAGGGTGGCTGGACGTGGCTTGGGCCAAACATAGAAAACGTGAGGGAAGCACCATGGAGTCACGTGCAAGCTGCTGCTTTCTTCAGGTGGCTTGTGCTCGGGTTCCAGGGCTTGGGCTGGTCTGGGTAAGGTCTGGGTGGGTCCAGGGATGGTTAGGGTCATGAGGGGTCAAGGGTTAAGGGCTGGAAGAGTCCTAGACTAAATAGGAGTCCTATTACTCAAGGGAGACTCACGCACACACACATGCAGAACATGGTCTCGGTTCCAGGCGAGGTTGAGCGAGCTAGGGCTAGGTTCTATGGGCTGGGCTTGGTCAAGAGGGTTCTTAGGTGGGTTGGATCGGGTTTGGCTCAAGGTGACTCGGGCGTGGCTCGAGTATTTTTGGAGATGGCTCGGTGTGTTCGAATAAGTGTCAAAAACAAAAATAATAAGACTAAAATTAGAACCATGGGTCCACGGGAGTGGTTCATGGCTCACAAGGGTAAAATAAATAATAAAAATGTTATATTTAAAATTTGGGATCAAAATGACGAGTTTTGTATTAATCCGGGATTTAATCGCCTCACGAAACGTTAATTAAAGAATTAATTGAAAAGTCTAGATTTAATCTTAATAAAATTATGAAAAATTAGATTTAAACTTATATAATTATTTGGGATATTTTAGAGTCAATGAAATTAAGAAAATGTCAAAAAAGTGAAATTTTACGTCTTGGGGTGAAACGATAATTTTACAACCAAAAATTAGTAAACGTTATGGCAATGTCCTGAATGCTGTTTTATGTGCTAATATGATTATTTTAAATGCGTATGGATTTTTACATGTTAAAATGGTTATGTTAAATGTTTAGGGATTTTTATACGTTAAAATATTTATTTTATATGTTTATGGATTTTTAATACGTTAAAATAGTTTTTTTAAATTTTTATGGATTTTTATGATTTAATATGTTAAAAATGTTTATTTTAAATATTTACGGAATTTAATGATGAAACGATAACGTTAAAAAACATGTTGCATGCTTGGTTTAAAAGAAAAACTTTATATGCATGTTTAATTTTAATTAAGTGATGAAAATACGAAACGTTGAAGGAAGTGAAGTAATTGTGACTAATACGATGATACGATGATATGTTGGAGATATCGTTAGGAAGAAGGCCCCAGAGGGAGTTCGACGATCATATTTCCATTGACACGATATGATATGTTAATACGTAAGGCCAAGGCTCACTTGACGGGTGAGAGTGTCGCTGATGTCCCTGCCATCCAATACTGTTGTTACATGTAGATGGATCCATCGCCCAATACGTAGACGAATACGAAAGTCATAATTAAATATCTGAATTTAACGAAAAGAAAAAGGAATACGTATATGTTGATGATAATATGAATATGAATACGTTGATGATAATATGAATAGGAATATGTTTATGAGAATATGAAAATGTTTATGTTTAAAGTTTATGCATCATGAAAATGTTTACGAAAATTCTCATGTTTAAAGTTTATTCATCTTCATGAAGACGATATTTTAAGTACAAGTATTTTCACTGTTGCATGTGATCTGTATATGTATTATTTGTTATCAAGATTATGGTGTGTTGAGCCTTTATGTAACGTCTACCTTTTTAAAAGTGCGGAAATATTTTTTTTTAGCTCTCTTTTTGAAAATAAACATTTAAATAAATCGCTTGCATGCGGTCCTACTTAAAAACATCATTTAAAAATTTTCATAAATAATTACCAATAAAAATGTAAAGGAGCAAGAACGAGTAAAAATCATAACATCGTACTATAAAATGAAACAACGCATAAAATGCTCAAATCCTCTCAAATCGTAAAATCATAAGATTGCGGAAAAACATAAGGTCCTCAGGCCATATCCCCACCAGGTCTGCCGACTTAGAGTTCAGCACCTCCAGTCCCCTCGTGATCGAACTCACCTGCATCACACATGCCTAGTGAGTCTAAAGACTCAACACACCTGCACCATAAATAACAAATACCTATACGTAACACACATCAGTGAAAAATATCATACTCAACATATCTTTCATTAACTTTAAAAGCGTAATGTAAACATGTCATATGAAATCGTGACATGTCAAAATTGCTAATCATTAATCATGATTCATCATTTATCATTTATCATTTATCATTTCCATTGGTGAATTCAGTTCATTAGAGATGACTATAGTACATCATCATTTACGATGGATCCATCATACATAGAACCGCGGTACCCGTCGACTGTCGGGCATCAGTGATAGGATTACCCATCCACTGAGCCTAGGCCTCATCATCATCATTTACATATACGTCTTATGTATTTACATATACTTCGATAGTCACAACTAATTCACATCATTCAAAACATCATCATTTACATCATTTATAAAAATCATGCACAAATTCAATTTTCTTTAAATTCAAGTAGACAACTTATATTTTCAAAAAATCTTAAAAATCGTGATCATGATGCATAAACATTTAAAATATAGTAAATTTGTGCTCAGGGCGCTGCCAGGACCAAAATCTCACCTCGGGTGCAAAATGATCATTTTGCCCACGGAAATCCAAAAATTATCGTTTTACCCCTGGACCTCTAAAATTGACCCGAAGCTTACTAAATTACTCAAAATGTCCCAAAACATATTTAAAAGCATTTTTAGACGTAAACTCGAGTCCATTTTACAACTTAACCGATTTGTTTTAAAATTTCGACCAGGGTCTCGGTTTTAACCTGAATCGACTCAAAACTTAACCGAATTATTATCAACTTTTTATCACACCTTAAAAACACTATAATGCTCCTAATATTTTAATATCAGGCCCATAAGCACTCGGCTGATGTCCCAGCAAAGTGCCAAAATCTCGGTCCTTCCTATTTTGCACCCTAATGCACTCACTTTTCCAAGAGTTACGATGCTAGCCTAACCCCGACGGTACCAGCCATGAACCAGCCTGCCTTAAACATAGACCAGCCCCTACTGGACCCACATGAGCCATGGTCACAACCCCATGCCGCCTCCACGTGCTGCGATCGCTAAAACCACAAAACTACCTCACTCGACCCCTCTCCTCAAGGTGTGCAGCCGGCCATTCAGCGGATCCAGCGGTGGTTGGCCTTCTCAAGGTCCTGACTCAGACCCACCAGGGTCGGGTCCATGCAATGGTTCAGCCATCACACCGCCCGTTCCGCCCCTTACCCGAACCACAGCCCCCCGATCTCTCACCCTACAGCATCGGCGATTGGTTTCAATCTTCTAACCATATCTTGAAACTAACATCAATCACTTACCAACCCTAAAACTGCAGCCCCTTGCACATGAAATCATAGAAACATGAGTTAACATTAAAAGAATGCATGACATGAACAAAAAATGGAAATTCTTCATGTTCTAGGTTGGATCGAGAATCCCTCACAGAAAATACACACATATCACCAATATATGACATGGGTTATGCAAAAATAATGGTGTAGGTCGTGCATGGTACAAAACTTCGCAAGAAAACCGAGTCGAAGAATTTATCTTGCTATCCAAAGAAGTGGCCAAAACTTCCTTGGTGGAGTTTTTGCTGAAACCGAGAGAGAATGCAGTTTGGGGAGGGTTTCAGCTGAGTGGAGGAAAATTTTAGGTTTAATGTGAGGCCCGGGGCCGAAGAGGGCGGGGGGTGATCGCCGGTGCCATCAGTTGCACGAACAATGAGCGGCTCCTGGCAGGCTTCTAGGTGGAGGGAACATGAATGAACCGATCCCACACGGGAATGAGAGGGATTCCGAGACTGTTCAATGTAATGGACTGTACAGTTGAAGAGGGCTTAAAAGATTTGATTTGTACTACTCATATCACGAAGGTGCATCTTCTTTTCGGTAGCTCATCATATAAGAACTCTAAAGTTAAGCGTGCTTGACTTGGGGCAATTTTGGGATGGGTGACCTCCTGGGAAGTTTC
>NC_133307.1:15675497-15686902 GCF_012295235.1 Primulina huaijiensis
TGCATTCAGGTTACGTGATTTAAATTCCTGGACCTTACAGCTCTTCCCCCCTTAAATAAAATTTCTCCCTCGAAATTTAGAACGTACCGAATAACTCCGGGTAGCGACTCCTCATCTCGGTCTCGGTTTCCTAAGTAGCCTCCTCATCGGAATGATTCAGCCACTTGATCTTGACCATCTGGATCATCTTGTTCTGGAGCCTCTTTCCCTGCCTGTCCAAAATCTGAGTGGGTTTCTCCTCGAATGACAGGTGCGGTGTCAGCTGAAGTGGCTCATAGTTAAGTACATGCGAAGGATGCGACATGTACTTCCGCAGCATGGAGACGTGGAACACGTTATGAACTCCCGCCAGATTCGACGGTAAAGCTACTTTGTGCGCGAATGTCCCAACTCTCTCTAGGATCTCAAATGGTCCGATGAATCTAGGGCTGAGCTTGCCCCTCTTCCTGAACCTCATCACACCCTTCATCAGTGCGACCTTCACGAACACATGATCCCCTACTGCGAACTCAAGATCTCGCCGCCTCTGATATGCATAACTCTTCTGATGGCTCTGTGCTGTCTTCATCCTGTCTCGAATCCTAGCCATTAAATACGATGTCTGTCTGACAATATCCGGACCCAACTCTGCTCGTTCTCTTACCTCGTCCCAATAAACTAGCGACCTACACTTCTTTCCGTAAAGTGCCTCGTACGGAGCCATACCTATCGATGCCTGATAACGGTTGTTGTATGTGAACTCCACAAGAGGTAACTTCGGCTCCTAGCTGCCCTGGAAGTCGATCATACAAGCTCGGGGTAGGTCCTCCAGAATCTGAATCACCCTCTCTGACTGTCCGTCTGTCTGAGGATGGAAGGCAGTGCTGAACAATATCTTAGTACCTAGCACCTGGTGAAGACTCTTCCAGAATGCAGACGTGAACCTCGGATTCCTGTCTGACATGATGGACAATGGAATCCAATGCAGTCTGACTATCTCTCGGATGTACAGCTCTGCATACTGAGTCATGGTGAATGTCTTCCTAATCGTTAATAAATGAGCTTATTTAGTGAGCCGATCAACAATCACCCAGATGGCATTGAATCCTCCAGTAGTCCTCGGGAGCCTTGTTACAAAATCCATAGTAATGTTCTCCCATTTCCACTCGGGAATAGATAGTGGTCTCAGCTTACCTCCAGGTATCTGATGTTCTGCCTTAACCTGCTGACAAGTCAAACACTTGGAGATGAATCGTAGAATATCTCTCTTTATGCCCGGCCACCGATACAGAGTCTGTAGATCCTTATACATCTTCATACTCCCTAGATGGATGGAGTACGGGGTGTTGTAGGCCTCGCACAAGATATCTGCTCGAAAGGAATAACTGTCAGGAACCCATAGACGGTCCCTATATCTGACTATGTCGTCCACAACTGTATACAGTCTCTGGCCCTTAGCATCGTCCCTCTGTTTCCACTTCTTTAACTGCTCGTCAGAAGTCTGCCATGTCCAGATTCTGTCCCTCAGAGTTGGCTGTACTGTCAGAGTAGCAAGATTCGGGGCCTCTCCCCTGGCATAAATTGCAAGCTCAAATCTCTGAATCTCAGCCTATAACGATCTTTGCACTGACAGATGAGCAATCACTGCGTGCTTCTTGCTCAGAGCATCTGCGACCACATTAGCCTTACCCGGATGGTAGCTAATTTCGCAATCAAAGTCCTTCACCCGCTCAAGCCACCTCCTCTGTCGCATACTCAGCTCTTTCTGTGTGAAGAAGTACTTCAGGCTCTTATGATCCGTGAAAATCCTGCACTTCTCTCCATACAGAGAGTGTCTCCAGATCTTTAGGGCAAATACCACTGCTGCTAGCTCGAGGTCATGAGTCGGATAGTTCTTCTCATGGACCTTCAGCTGTCTGGACGTGTAGGTTATCACTCTGTCCTTCTGCATCAGAACCGCGCCCAACCCTAACTTCGATGCATCTGTATAGACCACAAACTCTCCTTGCCCTGATGGTATAGCTAGCACTGGTGCTGTGGTCGGCCTGCTTCAGTCTATCAAAACTCTCCTGACACTCAGGTCCCAAAATAAATTTGGCATTCTTCTTCGTCAAGGCGGTCATGGGCACCGCAATAGAAGAGAAGCCCTGGATGAACTTCCTGTAATAGCCTGCCAGTCCCAAGAAACTACGGATCTCTGTCACACTCTTAGGAACCGGCCAATCTCTGACTGCCTCTACCTTGCTGGGGTTGACCTCTATGCCATCTTGAGATACAATGTGGCCCAAGAAGGCCACCCTGTTAAGCCAGAACTCACACTTGCTGAACTTGGCATACAGTCGTCTGTCCTGTAGAGTTTGTAATACTGTCCTCAGATGCTGACTGTACTCCTCCTTGCTCTTTGAATATATCAGGATATCATTAATGAAAACTATGACGAATTGATCCAAGTACGGCTGAAACACACGATTCATGATATCCATGAAAATCGCTGGCGCGTTCGCCAAATCGAAGTGCATCACCATAAACTCATAGTGACCGTAACACGTCTGGAAAGCTGTCTTACGCACATCAGACTCCCTCACTTTCAGCTGGTGGTATCCGGATTGAAGGTCTATCTTTGAGAATAATGATGCTCTCTGCAACTGATCAAACAAGTTCTCGATCCTCGACAGTGGATACTTATTCTTAATTGTGACTCTGTTCAGCTCTCGTTAGTCAATACACAGTCACATGCTGCCATCCTTTTTCTTGACAAATAGCACTGGAGCGCCCCATGGAGAAAAACTAGGGCGAATGAAACCCTTATCTAGCAGATCTTGAATCTGATCTTTGAGATCCTTCATCTCTGTAGGCGCTAACCGGTAGGGTGCTTTAGATATCGGCACTGTGACTGGCATAAGCTCAATAGAGAAGTCCACCTCTCTGTTTGGTGGGATGCCTGCAGTATCGTCAGGGAAAACACAGGAGAACTCCTTGACTACATCAATGTCCTCCAGCCTCTGACTGACCGGCCCTGTCACTGATACGATGCTGGCTAAGAATGCCTGGCAGCCTCTCCTCATAAGCTTCCTCGCACACAAGCAGGAAATGATGTGCGGCATCTGCTGATTTCTAGCAGCCTCGAAAATAAATGGCTTCCCACTGGGTGGTCTGATAGACACTGACCTCTATCAAAATTCTATGACTGCGCCATGAGAAAATAACCAGTCCATACCCAAGATGATGTCAAACTCCGGTAGAGGTAACACTATGAAATCTGCGTGCACCGTATACTTCTGTAACCGAAGCTCCAATCTCTTCACTAGCTTGGAAGTGAATATTTGATCCCCGGATGGAATCGATACTCTGAACCCTGAATCCATTGCTACTGGTATGATTCTTAGTTGCTTCACGAAAGATTCGGATATAAAAGAATGCGTAGAATCTAGCAATGCATGCATGGCTACACCTGCAATATATATCCTCCTTGCAACAAAACATACCATCAAATCTAATAATGTTGAACTTAAGGAATTCCTTATCGGTAATTAACCCAAAATCCTTGAAAAAATCAATGAATTAACCCAAACATCATTTCCCAAAAATTCAAAATTAACCCTCAGAATATAGAAAATTGCAAAATGGCTCCTTAAAGATCGAAAATTGCACTTTGGTCTTTAAAATTCCTCAAATCAACCAATTAAATTCTTATTCCCCACCCATTTAGAACATGCATCCTAAATCTTTCTAAGTTAAAAATCACACAAATAAATCCTCATGCAAGAATAAAATCCATGCAATTGTACGACAAACTAAAATCTTAAACAACAAGGTTACCAGTAATCAGTGTCGAGTCTGGCTCTGCATCGGCTTCCTCGGAATGCATCACATAGGCCCGGCCAGTAGTGGGGCCTGTGTTCTTTGTGCAGTCCACTGCTTTGTGGCCCTCATGTCCACAAACGAAACATCTGAAAGTCCCCCATAAGCACCTGTTGACATGGAACTTGCTGCACTGCGGGCATGGCTTCCCGTCATCTGGCTTATGCACCCATGCAGCTTGAGGAGGTCTCTGCTGTTGGGGCCTCTTAAACTGGCCCTGGGGCTTCTGCTGCCCCTGCTGCCTTGGTGGCCCTGAGAACTGTTTCTTCTGCGGCTGAGAACTGGACTGTGTCTGATGCCGCTTCCTCTGCATCTCAAAGTCTATGTCCAGCAGCGCCTGCTCCGTCTGAAAAGCGCAGGCGGTGGATTCATCGTAGTTCACCGGTCTCATCAACATCACATCCCGACGAAGGGTAGATCTCAGACCATCCATAAAGTGCCGCAGGTTCTGCTCGGCATCCATGGCAATAAGAGACACGAAGTGACAACCTCGATCAAACTTGCAGATGAACTCCACCACAGATGAGTCCCCATGGCGGAGACTCATAAACTCTCTCGTCAGGCGGCCCCTGACGTTAGCTGAAAAGTATTTTCCATAAAACAACTCCTTGAACCTGGCCTAAGTAAGGGTATCCAAGTTCACATCATGAGCGGCGCCCTCCCACCACAGGGACGCATCGTCTCTCAACATATAGATGGCGCACCTGGCCCGGTCGCCATCCCTCATCTGTAGATACTCAAAGTGTAGCTCCAGAGATCGGATCCATCCCTCTGCTGTGAACGGATCAGTAGTGCCCCAAAACTCCTTCGGGTTGAACCGTCGGAATTGCTCAAAAACATCCACCTGAGGCCTAGAAGCCTGCTGAACCTGCTCCAGTAGCCTAGCCATACCCTCCAAAACTCGGGTAGCTGGGTCCCCTGGCGGCGGTGGTGGAGGTCCTCTGCCCCCTCTAGGATTCTCATCCTGCCTATCAATACTGGGATCGCGTCTTGGAGACATATCTGAATAAAGTCCAATTTATAAATGTAACCCATCATACAATTAATCTAGTTCTTAAAATAATAAACCTTAAATCGTAAAAGCAGTTAAACATGTACATTAAATCATGAAACCATGCAGGTGATAAAAATAAATCATTTTAAACATTTAAAACATAAAGCTTACTAACTTGAGGCTTGAAGACTGAGCTGCAGAAGCTGGCGGCGGCACAACCCAACACAGGAACCTGACTTTGATACCAACTGTAACGTCTACTTTTTTAAAAGTGCGGAAATAAAATTTTTTTTTAGCAATCCTTTAGAAAATAAACATTTAAATAAATCGCATGCATGTAGTCCTACTTAAAAACATCATTTAAAAATTTTCATAAGTAATTACCAATAAAAATGTAAAGGAGCAAGAACGAGTAAAAATCCTATCATCGCACTGTAAAATGAAACAGCGTATAAAATGCTCAAATCCTCTCCAATCTTAAAATCATAAGATTAAGGAAAAACATAAGGTCCTCGGGTCATATCGCCCTCCAGTTCTGCCGACTCAGAGTTCAGCACCTCTAGTCCTCTCGTCATCGAACTCACCTGCATCACACACGCCTAGTGAGTCTAAAGACTCAACACACTTATACTATAAATAAAAAATACTTATAAGTAACACACAGCAGTGAAAAATATCATACTTAACATATCTTTCATGAACTTTAAAAGCGTAATGTAAACGTGTCATATGAAATCATGACATGTCAAAACAGCTCATCATCATTCATCATTCATTATTCACCATTTATCATTCATCATTTAACATTTCCATTAGTGAATTCAGTTCATTAGAGGTGACTATCGTACATCATCATTTACGATGGATCCATCATACATAGAACCGCGGTACCCGACGGCTGTCGGAGACCAGTGACAGGATTACCCATCCACTGAGCCTAGGCCTCATCATCATCATTTAAATATACATCTTATGCATTTACATATACTTCGATAGCCACAACTAATTCCCATCATTCAAAACATCATCACTTATAAAAATCATGCCCAAATGCAATTTTCTTTAAATTCAAGCCGACAACGTATATTTTCATAAAATCTTAAAAATCATGATCATGATGCATAAACATTTAAAATATAGTAAATTTGTGTTCAGGGCGCTGTCAGGACCAAAATCTCACCCCGGGTGCAAAATAACCATTTTGCACCCAGAAACCCAAAAATTACCGTTTTGCCCTTGGACCTCTAAAATTGACCCGAAGCTTACTAAACCGGTTATTTTGCACCCAGAAACCCAAAAATTACCGTTTTGCCCTTGGACCTCTAAAATTGACCCGAAGCTTACTAAACTCATTAAAATGTCTCAAAACATATTTAAAAGCATTCTTAGACGTAAACTCAAGCCCATTTTTCAACTTAACCGATTTGTTTTAAAACTTGGACCGGGGTCCCGGTTTTAACCCGAATCGACTCGAAACTTAACCGAATTATTCCCAACTTTTTATCACACCTTAAAAACACTATAATGCTCCTAAAACTTTAATATCAGGCCCATAAGCTCTCGGCTGATGTCTCAGCAAAGTGCCAAATTCTCGGTCCTTCTTATTTTGCACCCTAATGCACTCACCTTTCCAAGAGTTACGATGCTAGCCTAACCTCGACGGTACCGGCCATGAACCAGCCTACCTTAGACATATACCAGCCTCTACTGGACCCACATGAGCCACGGTTACAGCCCCATGTAGCCTCCACGAGCCACGATCTCTAAAACCTCAAAACCACCTCACCCGAGCCCCTTTTCTCAAGGTGAGCAGCCAACCATTCAGTGGTTCCAGCGGTGGTTGACCTTCTCAGGGTCATGACTCAGACCCACCAGGGTCTGGTCCATGCCCTGGTTCAGCCATCACACCACCCGTTCCGCCCCTTACCCGAACCACAACCCCAACCGAGCACACTACGAAACAGCCCCCCGATCTCTCACCCTACATCATCAGAGATTGGTTTCAATCCTCAAACCACATCTTGACAGTAACATCAGTCACTTACCAACCCTAAAACCGCAGCCCCTTGCACATGAAATCATAGAAACGTGAGTTAACATTAAAATAATGCATGACATGAACAAAAACTAAAAATTCTTCATGTTCTAGGTTGGATCGAGAATCCATCACACAAAATACAAACATTTCAGCAATATATGACATGGGTGATGCAAAAATAATGGTGTAGGGCGCACCTGGTACAAAACATCGCAAGAAAACCGAGCCGGAGAATTTATCTTGCTATCCAAAGAAGTGGCCGAAGCTTCCTTGGTGGTGTTTTTGCTGAAATCGAGAGAGAATGCAGAGGTAATTATGATAATAATGTTAATGGAGGTCTTAATGGTTGACTTTGCGGGACTGAATGTGCACATAACCAGAGGACCAACGCTAGTTTTCCACACTAGTTATGATTTATGATTTTAAGTTATGTTAAAGAGATTTGTACGACTTTTTATTTATGTTTTTGAGAGGTTATAGTATGGGTTATACTTTTCAAATATTGCTTTTTGGTTTGGTAAAACGTTGGATGATTTTATGTTTTGAATATTTCCTTTGATTTTCAAATATTAGTTGGTTGCTTTATTTTAAAAATGGTGTCAAGGTATTTTAAAGTATTTATATACATGTATATTTCAAATTATGGAGATTAAGGAGAAAAAAAATTTTCTAGAACTTTTTAAGAAAATGAGTAGTAGACGTTTCAGTTGCTATAAGAGCGATGTTCCTGTAAAGGGTTGTGCCACCATCAGTGCCGGGAAGCTCAGTCGTCAAGCCTCAAATTGTAAGTTTACATGCTTTATATGATTTATATGATGCTACCTGCATAGGCACATGATTTATATGTTCGTGTCATATGTTTAATAGCTATATAAGGATATATGTTTTATATGCTTTAGAATTTTTATACGTGATACGATATGAAATAAGAAATTATATGATTTCAACGCATAATGGCTTTGTGATGGAATTGGACTATGTTGATTTTTGGGTTTTAGTATTGACGTTATACTTTTTGGGCCATAAGTTAATCGTGAATATTATGAATGATTTTGGGACATGTAGATTTTTCTAAGAAAATACTGATGACTCGTGGTTATTAGTTGAGTTCATTTTGGGAATTAGACATAATGAATAATGATTCGAAGACTGTGATGATCTTTGAAAGTAAGAAAATGTATAAATTTGGATTTTAAGTTTTGATGAAAGGTAAGATTGGTGATGAGAATTGATTTTTGGGTAAATAAGTTTAAAATTATCGAAATTTATGTTATGAGAAACCCGTAGAAGAGAATCAAGAATGCCAAAAACTTATGGGTTAATTGTGGAAATTTTCGAAATTAAGGACCTATTGGGTAATTTGAGGAAATTAAGAATTAATTTTGTGATTGTTAAAGAATTTGGGGACTAGTTTAGCAATAAGTGAGAATTGAATGTGTTAAATGATAAGAATTTTCGATGATTTAGGCTTGAAATAATAATTAGAACCTTGGGATAGCTTGGTTATAATGTTATAAGGAATGTTAATCAAGGGTTTTTGTAGAATGAAACGATATTAGGCTTGAAAATCTAAGCGTTAGCGGATGCGTTTGGGATTTTAATATTGAAATATAATAAGTTGATGAACATTTTGGGTATAAAAAAAGAAAGTATAATATGATAAATATGGTCATCCATCTTTTAATATTGGAAACTGTAAGAAAAGTTGAAATTCGAGGTTTTAATAACACAACACTAAGTCATCATGGGTCTTTTTAAGTTGCGATTCGCAAACGAAGATTTAGAAGGTAAATTTAATTGGGATCCAGGAGACGTAAGGACATTCTAGAACTTAATTTTTATCATAGTACCGCAGTGGAAGCGTGGATTTTTGGGATAGTAGTACTAAGTCTAAACTTTTGATTATCAAGGATAAGCGAATTTCTAATACGAAATTCAATTTAATGGGGGAATATTTTAACACCTCGAAAATGTGAAGGTCCACGCGAACCACATGCATACAAGTTATTAAATTTCTTGTGTATTTCAATTAATGGCTTTAATTGCATAAATTAATTATGTTGTGCATATTGACATGTTTAAAATATATTTTTCTACATGGTTGCATTAAAATGTATTTTTAAAGGTCATTCGAGTTGCGACCGAGGAACGGAGACCGAGGGCTGAAAAATAAAAAATCTGTGGAGTCCCGGGTCCGATATCTAATACTAATAATTATAATTGTAACAGACCAAATGATCACGTAAAATACATAATTTGTGGTTCACAAATCCACATAAACATCGTCAAAATATTTTAATTGTTTCAAATGTTTGAAATATAATTTTCAACATGCCAAAATAAATAAATCCCAACATCATAAAATAGCTCCTAAGACCTGAGAATCCCACTCTAACTCGCATCTCCTCGCCTTGAGCTGGACTCTGGCATCCCAAGCCTCGCCTCACCTACCGTCAAGCACAAGAAAACAAGAGGTACCGGACATGCCGATGAGTATAAACCCAGTATGATACAATCAATAACATATGAGAATTAAAGTGACAANTATAGAGAGTGTTCAGGCCATAGCAGCGACCTCCGCATACACTATGCCAACTCAACTATAGCCCCATACGTCCAACAAATCAATAAATCAAGGCGACCTCCGCCATATCAAATCTGAATCAACAAGTGGCTCAATATGCAATGTAATGATGCAAATCAATATCATCATTTCGATATTATAATAAACTCATCTCAAGGCCACAATCATCATCAAATCACAAGTAATTCATCGAGCCATAGAATTTTCAATTTAAAATAAAAATGATACTTTTACCTCGTATGTTACCGACCGTAACATACCTTTCAAATATTACCAAAAGAAGATCGAAATGTGTAGGTGAGAAGTCTGGAACCTTTGAATTCTACTATAACTCAAGGACTTTGATCATCTATCAAAACAGAGTAATTTCTGTTCAAAATTCATAATTAGTTCAATACTGCTTTGAATCAAGATCCGTAAATTTCTTAACCTTAAGATGCCATAAAAACATTCATTGAATCATTTCATCAAACACATAGCATGCATGCTAAAGAAATTAGCTCCTATACTTTGCCATTGGCTTCAATTCTATTTTAAATTCAAACCAACATAATTTCAACATCTCCAACATCTCAAATATCAACACAAATGTCAATTCTAAACTTCATCCCATTTCCAAACTTGAATAAAAATATAACGTACTTACACCATCTTGAAGATCTTGGAGAGAGGATCACAAATCTAACTTCATTTCATAATTTCATTGAACAAATCTCCCATAGATTGAAGAAGAAATTAGAAGATGAAAGGAAAAATGAAGAACCCTAGCTCTAGACCGATGGAGTAGGAAAAAGAGAAGAGAAAATGATACAAAAATCATTCCCCAATCAAATATATACCATCCAAACCTCAAAACACTTTTTTTGTACAAGTGCTGGGCTTCATGGCGCGTGATTTGGCGCAGGGGCGTGCACCATACTGCCCAACAACGAAAATTTCAGCACCGGGCGCCAGATCCTGCGCAGGGCGCGCGGTATTCTGCCAAGAACGCATTTTTAACTTCAGAATTTGCGAAAGTGGTAAAATAAAAAGTTGTAGCCCTATGTCTTGGTTTGCATCTCCAATTAGCCTCATGTCATTTGGAGGTCTGAGCAAAACGTTATGCTCAATCTCCCAACATGTGTCATTGTAGGAACGACGATACGCACGACACACTTCGGGGCGCTTTTGGCTCGTCTTCCCTAATGATTTGACCAAAACTCAAAATAAGAAAGTTATAGCCTTATGTCTTATCTTTCTAATAAAAGTTGCCTCATATCAATTGGATCAATATACAAAACATTATGCTAAAAATCACAACTACTGCCACATTTTTCATACCGTTTCTGCACTTCCATTACCTATTTAGCTCAAATTCAACCTTTGATTCTACCCATCCATTATCTATTCCATTCTATAACATTCATTACCATTCATACCATAACGTAAAGCCATAAACCATCACAACTATTGCCACAATTTTATTTTTTTTTTATTTTTGGACATTAAAATTCCTCCCCTCTAAAAATAGATTTCGTCCTCGAAATCAATCATCTATTTCAAAACTAAGATGTAATGATCAATACTAAAAATAAAACCTAGAATAGAAGCGTACTTCATTTGAATAACTCTGGATATTTATGTCTCATTTTATCTTCTAATTCCCAAGTTGCCTCTTCGACACCATGTCTGTTCCACGGTACTTTAATAAACGGTATCAATTTATTTCTGAGTTGCTTATCTTTTCTATCTAGAATTTTAATCGGTCTCTCAATGTAGCTCAAATTCTGATCTAACTCAACTTCATCGGGTGGAAGTACATGAGAAGGATCTGGATGATATTTCCTCAACATGGACACATGAAAAACATCATGAACACCTGATAACGCAGGAGGAAGAGCTAATCTATAAGCCAAATCACCCACACGTTCCAAAATCTCATACGGACCTATGAATCTCGGTGATAATTT
>NC_133307.1:15687059-15688451 GCF_012295235.1 Primulina huaijiensis
TGTACTCAAATGCAAACGAGTACCAAGAGCCTCTTGTAAACTCTGCCAAAAATGAGAAGAAAATCTGGGATCACGATCTGATACAATTGACTTAGGCACACCATGCAATCTCAAAACTTCTCTGATATACAATCTGGCCATCTGATCATGCCTATATGTCATCTGATACGGAATGAAACAGGAAGACTTGGTTAATCTGTCAACGATAACCCAAATTGCATCGCAACCCCTTGACGACCTCGGCAATTTCGTGACAAAGTCCATGGTGATATGGTCCCACTTCCATTCTGGAACCTTAAGGCTATGCAAAAGACCTCCTGGTCGCTTTCTTTCTGCTTTCACTTGTTGACAATTCAAACAACGAGATACAAATTCTGCTATGTCAGATTTCATTCTTTTCCACCAAAATTGTTTCTTCAAGTCATTGTACATCTTTTTACTTCCAGGGTGTACACTGAATTTACTCCAATGAGCATCACGCAAAATCTGCATCCTCAACTCTGAAATATTAGGAACTACAATACGATCATTCACAAACAAAATACCCTCATTATTGACCTGAAATTCTGATCGATGTTCTGATTTAACGAGTTCAACTGATTTCTGAATGCTTTGATCCAACCTTTGGGCCTCATTAATTTTTACAAACAACTCGGGCTCTGCCTGAATCATAAATACTCTTACAGGTTGAGTATCTACCACAAAATCCAAACCAGAAAGACAACATTCTTCTACTAGATCAGATACACTGCTAGTGATCAAAGACATATTACATACTTTTCTACTCAAAGCATCGGCTGCTGCATTAGACTTGCCTGGATAATATTTTATTTCGCAATCATAGTCTTTCAACAAATCTAGCCAACGTCTCTGTCTCATGTTCAGCTCAGCTTGTGAAAAGAGGTATTTCAAAGTCTTATGATCAGTGAATATTTCAAATGTCTCCCCATACAAGTAGTGACGCCAAATCTTTATGGCAAAAACCACTGCTGCTAGTTCCAAGTCATGCACTGGGTATCTAGACTCATGTGGCTTCAACTGTCGTGAAGCATAGGCAACAACACGGCCATGCTGCATTAATACACAACCCAGTCCTTGATGTGAAGCATCACTGTGCACTGTAAATCCTCCTACACCTGATGGAATAGTCAGAACTGGAGCACTAGTCAATCTCTTCTTAAGTTCAACAAAACTATCCTCACATGCTTGTGACCAAATAAATGGTGCATTTTTTTGTGTCAGCTGGGTAATTGGCCTCGCAATCTGTGAGAATCCTTTAATAAATCTGCTATAATAGCCTGCCAAACCCATAAAACTACGTACCTCAGGAACTGATGTCGGTCTAGACCAATTGATGACTGCCTCAACTTTACTCGGATCAACTGATATACC
>NC_133307.1:15688594-15692046 GCF_012295235.1 Primulina huaijiensis
CCATCCTATAAGGAGCTCTAGAAATAGGCTTTGTACCTGGCATCAACTCAATGTTGAACTCAATCTCTCGGACTGGAGGAAATCCTGGAATTTCATCTGGAAATACATCTGAAAATTCAATAACAATTGGAATATCTGCCAATTTAGGTACTGACCTTGAAATATCAATCGCATAAACCAAGAAACATTCTGCTCCTTTCTGCAACAAACGAGTCATGGACAAAACAGATATCAAAGGAATCTTAGCTCGAGAACCCTTACCATAGAATGTCCAGTGATCTGTCATATCAGGCCTAAACTTAACAATCTTCTGAAAACAATCTACAGTAGCCCTGTATCTTGTCAACATGTCAATACAAAGTATGCAGTCAAAATCAGACATCTCCAACACAATACAATCAAGCTCAATGACATTATCCTCATAACGAAATTCACAACCACTTATCATTTCAACTGACCTCATCACTTTGCCCAGTGGAGTAGAAATAGATAATGTAGATGATAATGGCATAGAATGCAATGAATGCAACGAGACAAAGTGCTCAGCTATGAAAGTATGTGATGCACCGGTATCCATTAAAACATAAGCAAGATAACCTGAGAGAAGACAATTACCTGCAATGACATTATCTGGAGCATTATGTGCCTCATCCTCAGTGAGTGCAAAAACTCGAGCCTGCTGTCTAGGTGGCTGTCCTACCCTGTGGCTACCACTCTGTTTGTTCTGATATGATCTGTTTGACTGCTGATAAGAATGAACTGTAGGAGTCTGACGATTCTGGTGAGGTGCCTATCTCGATGATCCCTCACTCTGAGATATATCACTGCCACGGTTAGGACACACTCGAGCATAATGTCCCATCTGGTTACACAAGTGGCAAGCTCCCGATACTCCTCTACACTGATCGGTATAATGTCTACCACCACACTGACCACAAGTCGGGGCTGAATAACCAGTACTCTAAACTGAACCAGACTGTCTCGATCCACTAGAACTCGAAAAATTACTGCCATGTCTCTTAAATTGCTTCCCTCTAGCCTTGAACTGCTCTCTTATGTTTCCACTGTTACCACCACTATTACCCTGTCTGAACTGCTGTCGAAACTGTGGTTGTTGGGGTCGTTGCATCTGAGAACCTCTCTGCATAATGATTCCGATTTCAGCTCCTTTGGCTCGATCAAGAGCCTCAGCAAAAGTGTTAGATCTTCCAGTATTAACCAAGGTAAATATATCTGGGTTAAGACCATTTATGAAGTGACCAGCCTTAGCTTCTTCATCGGATGCTACATGAGGAGCAAATCTCAGTAAATTCGAGAACTTAGCAACATAGTCCTCAATATTCAAATTTCCTTGCTTTAAATTTGCAAACTCGGCTCCCCTATCTTTCCTGTAAGAGGTGGAAAGAAACGCTGATAAAATTCAGATTTAAAAATATCCCAGGTAACAATCGTATCTCGACCCTCTAAAGCTTTCTTGGTCATGATCCGCCAACTCTTAGCAACATCCAATAACTGATGAACAACTAACTTGATTCTACGATCATCTGGATACTCAAGAGATTCAAATAATTGATCCATATTCTCCAACCAGTTCTCACACTCTAATGCATTCTCGGTACCTTTCAACATCGATAGGTGCAAAGACTGAAATCTGGCTAACAGTATCTCCATCGGAGTCGGAGTTATATCCATCTGAGTATGAGTAGCATTGCCCTGATCTTGTGCCACTGGTACGTTCTGTCTATGTCTACCACGACCTCTACCTCGAGTATCCATGTCTGATATACAATAGATCAAACACATATAAAATCACAATCATCTTAATCTTGTATCAATCATCTCTGGCTCTCGAGACTCAACAATCTCGAATAAAACTCAACAATATAATATGTAAGGTCCCGAAATTAATTATCCAGTAATTTTGGCATAATTAGAATAATTATTGAGTGGTAAATTAAAATAATTATTTATGCCAAATAATTTTTGTAGGTGTGTTAAAAATATGTATTTTAGAATATCGGAGAATTTAACGATATAAAATACATATAGAGTTTAAATAACACACGGGAGCAAGATTAATGCAAAACTGGGATTTTTCAGCATGTGTTACTATTTTTTAGTAACTAAATATACATATACATACACACAATTTATCTTGTGGAGAGAGAAAGGAAGAAATCAGAAACCCATTTCCCTCAACCCCATTTTCGCAACACTTGTAGTAGCTGCGGGAAAGTTGCGATATCTCCTCCGTCTGGCGTCCAAATCACAAACGGTTTGAGGGGTTTTCTTCCTTACATCAGTAGCTTCGTTTTGAACCATGAATCGCTAATTTTGATGCTCGTTTTAGCCCCAATCAAACCCTGTTTCGTGGTTGTTCCTGTTCAAGTTTCTTGTTCGATTTCAGGTGAGCTATTGCTTGGTTTTTCTTGGTTCTTTGGAGTATTTTGAGCAAGGAATTGAAGCTTAAATCTTACCTTGCTGTTCCTGCATTTTCCAGCTAGTTTTCAGTTTGGTTTTTGGTCGTGAATAGTGTTTTCCGGTGTCTTTTCCGGCGAGTAGCAACATTGGACCGCTAGCGACTAGTTTATACTTCGATCTTGGTAATTTTTGGAACCAATTCCAGATTTTTCGGTGCATAAGTAGGCTGCCCCGATGTGTAATTTTACTCGCTTCGATTTAATTTCGCTTTGTCAATTTTAATGCATTATATTGACGTATATATTTGGTTTATATTGTAGGTTCGATCGTTGGAGAGCTATGAGGTATAAATCGAAGAGTTTGTGAATTAGTATCGAGCTAATTGTGTGATTATTTTGGAGAATTACGGTTATTTAGTTGAAATTTCAGAATTGTTGAAATTGATTTGGGAATTAAGTTTTGATAATTAAAAATCAATAAGTTGGATTAATTTAGTTTTATTGGCGAATTGTGAATTATTCAACCTATTTTTATCATTGTTAGGTCGAGGAGATTAAAGTTGAGCTTGTTGTGATTTTAGAGTCGGTTTAGGTATGTTACACCTCGGTAACATACAACGGTAAAACATAAATTATGTTTGATTGTCATTCTGTGTTACATGGATTGTGTTTATGAATTGCTGACTGTTATAAATTGTTAAATGCCTTCGTTGTGAGCTATGTTTATTATTATGACATATTATTGGCATTTAGCATCGGGCATACAGTTATGACATTCATGTTGAGCCCTATCGTTCTTGTTAGCCCAGTGTTGATATCCGTTGTTATCTAGCACTGTTGTTTATCTCGGGATCATTGTGTGGCTGATAGGCCTATACACATGAAACCGTAGATGTGATTGAACAATTCCGTGGTTAGTGCAGCCTTTTGAGGTGAGCGCTGGGATTGTGTCATCTAGTTCGTTCTGTTGTGCCATCCTTTTAATATGTATCAGCTGTATGGAGGCCGAGTCAGGGGTGTTATTCAGCACAG
>NC_133307.1:15692146-15702687 GCF_012295235.1 Primulina huaijiensis
TCGTTTTGAACCATGAATCGCTACTTTTGATGCTCGTTTTAGCCCTAATCGAACCCTGTTTCGTGGCTGTTCCTGTTCAAGTTTCTTGTTCGATTTCAGGTGAGCTATTGCTTGGTTTTTCTTGGTTCTTTGGAGTATTTTGAGCAAGGAATTGAAGCTTAAATCTTACCTTGCTGTTCCTGCATTTTCCAGCTAGTTTTCAGTTCGATTTTTGGTCGTGAATAGTGTTTTCCGGTGTCTTTTCCGGCGAGTAGCAACATTGGACCGCTAGCGACTAGTTTATACTTCGATCTTGGTAATTTTTGGATCCAATTCCAGATTTTTCGGTGTATAAGTAGGCTGCCCCGAAGTGTAATTTTACTCGCTTCGATTTAATTTCGCTTTGTCGATTTTAATGCATTATATGGACGTATATATTGGGTTTATATTGTAGGTTCGATCGTTGGAGAGCTTTGAGGTATAAATCGAAGAGTTTGTGAATTAGTATCGAGCTAATCGTGTGATTATTTTGGAGAATTACGGTTATTTAGTTGAAATTTCAGAATTGTTGAAATTGATTTGGGAATTAAGTTTTGATAATTAAAAATCAATAAGTTGGTCTAATTTAGTTTTATTGGCGAATTGTGAATTATTCAACCTATTTTTATCATTGTTAGGTCGAGGAGATTAAAAATGAGCTTGTTGTGATTTTAGAGTCGGTTTAGGTATGTTACAGCTCGGTAACATACAACGGTAAAACATAAATTATGTTTGATTGTCATTCTGTGTTACATGGATTGTGTTTATGAATTGCTGACTGTTATAAATTGTTAAATGCCTTCGTTGTGATATATGTTTATTATTATGACATATTATTGGCATTTAGCATCGGGCATACAGTTATGACATTCATGTTGAGCCCTATCGTTCTTGTTAGCCCATTGTTGATATCCGTTGTTATCTGGCACTGTTGTTTATCTCGGGATCATTGTGTGGCTGATAGGCCTATACACATGAAACCGTATATGTGATTGAACAATTCCTTGGTTACTGCAGCCTTTTGAGGTGAGCGCTGGGATTGTGTCATCTAGTTCGTTCTGTTGTGCCATCCTGTTATAGCGTATCAGCTGTATGGAGGCCGAGTCAGGGGTGTTATTCAGCACAGCTTGGCATACCTCGCATACTTGGCAGGGCGGTTTAGTTGCATGACGATGTAGCTCCGTTGTGTTGTTGCTCGAGCATTATTCCAGTTGTTATCGTACCGTTTGTTGGCTCCTGTTATCCCGATTATTCGTTGAGCCTTTCATGCATTGCATATTACATTTTACTCTATGATTATGCATAATTTATGATTATTGTTGTTATTGTTGAACTGTTTCATACCAGAATCCTAACCTCAGTTGTTTACTGGGGGGCTGCTGTGGTTGCTATTGGGCACCATGGTAGATCTCCCGAGCCGTTTTGCAGCATCAGGCCGAGGTTCCGCCAGTGGAGCTCGGGATTGAGGTTGTATTGCTTGGTTCTGTCAGTGGAGTTTCCCAGTTAGTCTATATGTATGTCTTGAGTTGGTTTCAGTCTTGTATTGTAGTTTATTTGCTGGGGAGATGCCCCGTGTATCTGTAATGATATTTGGTTGTTTTTGTGATGTTCTTGAGTTCACCCTATGATTCTTATGATCTGGTGAGTATGTGGTAAGTTTTAATTTCTGTTTAGTCCTAGCCAGTGCGGCTATAGGTTGTTGACTTTTGTTTTTGTTTTTATGACTCTAGTTGGAGTATATTTTGATATAAAATGCTGCTTGAGTTTTTTCGGGATGTCCTGCTTACGGGGAGGTCATGCGGAAATTTTTCTAGGCCCTGAGGTCCGTTTTAAAGTATTTTTAAACCATTTCCGCTGCAGTTTTAAATCAAACCATTATTGTTTGATCATTAATTATCGTTAGAGTAAATGGGCCTCACATAATATCTCAATTTAAATCATGTATGTCACATCATAGCACAATGAAAATGCTAACAAATATATCACATGATCAATCAATTCTAACTGACTCGATCTACCCTGTTCCCAAATATCTTACGCTCTAATACCACCTAATGTGGAGCCCCGGGTCCGATATCTAATACTAATAATTATAGTTGTAACAAAACAAAAGATCGAGTAAAATACATAATTTGTGGTTCACAAATCCACATAAACATCGTCAAAATATTTTAATTGTCTCAAATGTTTGAAATATAATTTTCCACATGCCAAAATAAATAAATCCCAACATCATAAAATAGCTCATAAGACCCGAGAATCCCACTCTAACTCGTATATCCTCGCCTTGAGCTGGACTCTGGCATCCCAAGCCTCGCCTCACCTACCGTCAAGCACATGAAAACAAGAGGTACCGGACATGCTGGTGAGTATAAACCCAGTATGATAAAATCAATAACATATGAGAATTAAAGTGACAAATATTTCATATTAAATTCATAAAGATGCAATATAATGCAATGCATGATCAGAAGCTGTGGGATATCAATAAATCTCAAGATCAAGTGAATCATCTGGTCATAGGGTACCCAAGGGAATAGAATCACCCAGCAACATCCACCGACTCATCCGCTCGGGGTGGGGTGCTGTGTTCTACAATCCCAGGACTATGGTGTGCCTATAGAGAGTGTTCAGGCCATAGCAGCGACCTCCGCATACACTATGCCAACTCAACTATAGCCCCATACGTCCAACAAATCAATAAATCAAGGCGACCTCCGCCATATCAAATCTGAATCAACAAGTGGCTCAATATGCAATGTAATGATGCAAATCAATATCATCATTTCGATATTATAATAAACTCATCTCAAGGCCACAATCATCATCAAATCACAAGTAATTCATCGAGCCATAGAATTTTCAATTTAAAATAAAAATGATACTTTTACCTCGTATGTTACCGACCGTAACATACATTTCAAATATTACCAAAGGAAGATCGAAATGTGTAGGTGAGAAGTCTTGAACCTTTGAATTCTACTATAACTCAAGGACTTTGATCATCTATCAAAACAGAGTAATTTCTGTTCAAGATTCATAATTAGTTCAATACTTCTTTGAATCAAGATCCGTAAATTTCTTAACCTTAATATGCCATAAAAACATTCATTGAATCATTTCATCAAACACATAGCATACGTGCTAAAGAAATTAGCTCCTATACTTTGTCATTGGCTTCAATTCCATTTTAAATTCAAACCAACACAATTTCAACATCTCAAATATCAACACAAATATAAATTCTAAACTTCATCCAATTTCCAAACTTGAATAAAAATATAACATACTTACACCATCTTGAAGATCTTGGAGAGAAGATCACAAATCTAACTTCATTTCATAATTTCCTTGAACAAATCTCCCATAGATTGAAGAAGAAATTAGAAGATGAAAGGAAAAATGAATAACCCTAGCTCTAGACCGATGGAGTAGGAAAAAGAGAAGAGAAAATGATACAAAAATCATTCCCCAATCAAATATATACCATCCAAACCTCAAAACACGTTTTTTGTACAAGTGCTGGGCGCCATGGCGTGTGATTTGGCGCAGGGGCGCGCACCATACTGCCCAACAATAAAAATTTCAGCACCGGGCGCGCTAGGGCGCCAGATCCTGCGCAGGGGCGCGCGGTATTCTGCCAAGAACGCATTTCTAACTTCAGAATTTGCGAAAGTGGTAAACTACAAAGTTGTAGCCCTATGTCTTGGCTTGCATCTCCAATTAGCCTCATGTCATTTGAAGGTCTGAGTAAAAAGTTATGCTCAATCTCCCAACATGTGTTATTGTAGGAAAGACGATACGCACGACACACTTCGGGGCGCTTTTGGCTCGTCTTCCCTAATGATTTGACCAAAACTCAAAATAAGAAAGTTATAGCCTTATGTCTTATCTTTCTAATAAAATAGCCTCACATCAATTGGATCAATATACAAAATATTATGCTAAAAACCACAACTACTACCACATTTTTCATACCGTTTCTGCACTTCCATTACCTATTTAGCTCAAATTCAACATTTGATTCTACCCATCCATTATCTATTCCATTCTATAATATTCATTACCATTCATACCATAACGTAAAGTCATAAACCATCACAACTATTGCCACAATTTTATTTTTTTTCAAAATTCGGGCATTACAAAATCGGTTTATTAAATAATTGTTTTTAATTTTTTAAAATATGATTGACGTTTCTTCGTATTTTTGAAAATAAGAAGTATTGAGGTGATTTTATACGCCGAGACGTAATTTTTTATCGGTGTTAGATTTTCAACAAAAATACGAACGTTTTGACAACTCGAATATTAATTTCACAAACTTTATTAAACAAAATATTTTAATTAAGCACTAATGGCCTAATTGGGCCTAATTAACTTTCCTAATGTGCCTAAGCTATTGTTAGTGTTTTAATTAACTATTTAAAATTCATAACCCTCCCCCACACCATTCAAACTCACGCCTCGCTCCCCTAAATCATACAAACTCCTTTCCTCTCAATACAAGACACACACTCAAGGGTTTGAAAGGAAAATCTTCGAAAATTCTTCAAGGTTTCAAGCCAAGGTCATTCGTCTCCATTATTCACAATTGTCAACGTTTAATCGTACGTTAAATACGCAAAGACGCGTCATATTATTCTCTTTACTCATCCATCACACCATAGTAATTGTTTAAAAATGTTTTTCATGGAAAAAAAGTGACACTTTATTTATTTTCGTTTTATGCATAAACATGAATTTTAAGGTGTGAATTTTGATCCAAAAACATGATTTTCTTGTACCTAAAGGGCTGCCATGATTAGGAAAGGTTTAAGGGTTGTTTCCACACGTTTTAAAGAGTCCTAAGTCACACAAAACATGCGGCACACCAGACACGTACGAGCTGGAACCAAATTGATCATTATTGTAGCATAGGTGATCGGCTAAAGGGAAATTGATGCATGTCTTGGCTTTGGCTAGACCAGGGTTGGGTCAGGGTGGTCTCAGTCTAGGGCTGGGTTGGGTCCTAGGGCGGCTAAGGGTCAAGGGAGTGGCTAGGGAAGAGTCCTAGTAAACTAGGACTTCCCCCCCCATGCATGGTTTTGAGAGCAGCAAAAAAGAGAGGCTTGCGGCTGGCTTGGTCGCAAGCCAGGTTGGTTGATCAGGGTCAAGGGAAGTTGGCCAATGGTTGGGTCATGGGTTGGTGCAGGGTGGCTTGACGTGGCTCAAGCCAAACACAGAAAACGTGAGAGAAGCACCATGGAATCACACGCAGGCTGCTGCTTTCTTCAAGTGGCTTGTGCGTGGGTTCCAGGGCTTGGGCTGGTCTGGGTAGGGTCTAGGCGTGGTCCAGGAATGGTTAGGGTCATGAAGGGTCAAGTGGTTAAGGGCTGGAAGAGTCCTAGACTAGATAGGAGTCCTATTACTCGAGGGAGACTCACGCACACACACATGCAGAACATGGTCTCGGTTCCAGGCGAGGTTGAGCAAGCTAGGGCTAGGTTATATGTGCTGGGCTTGGTCAGGAGGGTTCCTAGGTGAGTTGGCTAGGGTTTGGCTCAAGGTGGCTTGGGCGTGACTGGAGTATTTTGGGAGATGGCTCGGTGTGTTCGAATATGTGTCAAAAAAGAAAATAATAAGACTAAAATTGGAACCATGGGTCCACGGGGGTGTTTCATGGCTCACAAGGGTAGAATAAATAATAAAAATGTTATGTTTAAAATTTAGGATCAAAATGATGAGTTTTGGATTTATCCGGGATTTAATCGCCTCACGAAACGTTAATTAAAGAATTAATTGAAAAGCCTCGATTTAAGTTTAATAAAATTATGAAAAATTAGATTTAAGCTTAAATAATTATTTGAGATATTTTAGAGTCAATGAAATTAAGAAAATGTCAAAAAGGTGAAATTTTACGTCTAGGGGTAAAACTGTAATTTTATGCCCATAAATGAGTAAACGTCATGGCAGTGTCCTGAATGATGTTTTATATGCTAATATGATTATTTTAAATGTTTACGGATTTTACATGTTAAAATGGTTATGTTAAATGTTTACGGATTTTTATACGTTAAAATGTTTATTTTAAATGTTTACGGATTTTTAATATGTTAAATGTTTATTTTAAATATTCATGGATTTTTATAATTTAATATGTTAAAAATATTTATGGAATTTTATGATGAAACGATTACGTTAAAAGAAATGTTGCATGCTTGGTTTAAAAGAAAAACATTATATGTAAATTTAATTTTTATAAAGTGATGAAAATACGAAACGTTGAAGGAAGTGAAGTAATTGCGACTAATACGATGATACGATGATATGTTGGAGATATCGTGAGGGAGAAGGCCCAGAAGGAGCCCGTTTACGCGAGAGAGGGAGCCCGACGATCGTATTTCCATTGACACGATATGATATGTTAATACGTAAGGCAAGGGTTCATTTGACAAGTGAGAGTGTCGCTGATGTCCTCGCCACCCAACATTGTGGTTACATATAGATGGATCCATCGCCCAATACGTAGACGAATACGAAAGTCACAATTAACGATCTGAATTCAACGAAATACGTATATGTTGATGATAATATGAATATGAATACGTTGATGATAATATGAATACGAATATGTTTATGAGGATATGAAATAGTTTATGAAAATGTTTATGTTTAAAGTTTATGTATCATGAAAATGTTTACGAAAATGCTCATGTGTAAAGTTCATGCATCTTCATGAAGACGATATTTAAGTACAAGTATTTTCATTGTTACATGTGATCTGTATATGCATTATTTGTTATCAAGATTATAGTGTGTTGAGTCTTTAGACTCACTAGGTGTGATTGATGTAGGTGATTATGATAATAATGTTAATGGAGGTCTTGATGGTTGACTTTGCTGGATTGAAGGTGCACATAACTCGAGGACCAACGCTAGTTTTCCGCACTAGTTATGATTTATGATTTTAGGTTATGTTAAAGAGATTTATATGACTTTTTAGTTATGTTTTTGAGGGGTTATAGTATGGACTATACTTTTCAAATATTGGTTTTAGGTTTGGTAAAACGTTGAATGATTTTATGTTTTGAATATTTCCTTTGATTTTCAAATATTAATTGGTTATTTTATTTTAAAAATGGTGTCAAGGTATTTTAAAGTATTTATATATATGTATATTTCGAATTATGGAGATTAAGGAGAAATTTTTTTTTCTACCTAGCATGGCTAGGACTCCTTGGTCGAGGCTTTGGAGGAGTCCCGTGGAGCAAGGACTCCTCATGTGAGCTTGTAGGGAATCGCAGCAGCAAAGAGGGGTTGCGGCTGGCTTGGGAACGAGCCAGGCTGCTCCATCTGGGTCCTAAGGTGATGGGAAGGGGTCGGGCCAGGGGCTGGGGTGGCTGGGCTCGCTGCTGGCTCGAGCAAAACGAGAGAGGCATGGAGTATGCAAGGCGCGCACAGGCTGCTACTTGTTGCTGGTGGCTCGCGCGCGGGTACAAGGGCTTCGGCTGGTCTGGGTTTGGGCGTGGTCCAGAGAATCAGGTGGGCTCGGTGGTGGCTCGGCTGGGAGAGTCCTAGACTAGTGAGGAGTCCTAATACTCCCAGGAGTCTCACGCACACACATGCAGAATAAGGTTAGGTTCCAGGCGAGTTTGAGCAAGCTAGGGCTAGGTTCTAAGGGTNTGGGATCAAAATAATGAGTTTTGAAATTATCCGAGATTTTATCGCCTCTCGAATAATTAATTAAATAATTAATTGAAACGCCTAGTTTTAAGCAAAATAAAATTATGAAAAATTATATTTAAGCTTAAATAATTATTTGGGGTAAACTCATGTCATTAAAAGCAAGAAAAAAAATCGAGAATTTTTACGTCTAAGTGCAAAACGATAATTTTACACTTGGGAAAATACGTAAAAGCTTGGCAGCGTCCCGAAAGATCATAACGCATGTTAAATGATATTCTATGATTTAAAATGATGATTTTAATGGAAATATGATATTTTTATGATTTATGGTAAAAGCTGTGCAATTTTCATTGTCTAAAATGCTATTTTTGGAAAGTTATGATGATTTATGATTTTAAAAGAAAAAGAAAAATATTTTGAAGGATGTGAATTGACTGTGACAAATGATATATGATTTTATGGAGATGACGTGAGGGCCAAGGACCCAGAGGGAGCCCATATTCGGGCCAAGGACCCAGAGGGATCCTGTTTATGGGCCAAGGCCCAGAGGGACCCCGTCTAGTGCCCACACCTATGGACCATGTGGATGTTAAGACTGCAGTCGACCAAAAGATAAATGCTACTCACTTTCAAGGATCAAACTTCATACAAAATGATATATGATTGAAAGCTTAAGATTAAAATGATTTTATGATATATGATATGATTTATGCTCGAAAGCTATTTTTAAATGATTTATTGAAGCTTATATTATCTTAAATGATTTATTTATGTTCAAAAGTTATTTTAAATAAAAGTATGATTTTTAAATGCATGTGATTGTATATGTATTATTTTCTATCGCTGTTTAGAACGTGCTGAGTCATTAGACTAACTAGGTTTGTATGATGCAGGATTTGATGATTTATGAGAGGTGCTGACGATTGAGTGGATCGAGTGCAGCACTACTGTAAAGGACTCTAAATTCGTACTTGAAAATTTGCGGAAAAATTTAAAAATTTTCTCTTTAAGTAAATAAAATGCCTCATTCATAAAAAAAAATACTGATAAAAATTTAACCATTCAAAATAACAGCGGAAGTAATTATTTGTTTGCAAACTCATAATTTAAAATAATCCTATAACGATGAAAATGTTTGAGCCTAAAATAGTAAATGCTGAAAATGAGGTCATCGGGTTCTACTACTGCCGACCCACGATGGCTCACTGGTCCCCGTCCTCAGTCCCGACCTCATCGGTACTGTAACGTCTCGAAAATCTGAAGGTCCACATGAACCACATGCATGCGAGTTATTAAATTCTTTGGTACTTTATTAAATTGTTTTAAAGCATAAAATGCATGTTTATTCCATGAATTTGTGTTTAATTATTTTTGTACATTTTATGCATAATTCATGCATGATAGGATTTAATTCATGAAACTTTAAAAGTTCATGCATTAGGGTTTCTAGGTGCACTTCATGTTCGATCGAGGAACGAAGAACGGAGAATTTTCAGGAAAAATATTTTATTACACGATTTATTTTTATAAATTAAGTTAAAATGTTTTTAAGTGTATTTTTCAAAAATGAGATATTATTGGGTATTTTACCCGCATGATTTTAATTTTAACGGTACGCAAATTTTATCGAATCCGGGGACATTTTAATGGTTCGACTAATCTTTTCAAAATCTTTTCAACACGAAATATTTTTCGGGAGTGTGTTTGGATTTAATGGGCCTATTTTTAAGCTTATTGGGCTTAATTATCTTTTTAATCTTTTAATTAAACAAGTTAGGCCCATTAGCTATTTGATTATTATTTATTTAACCTAAACCACTCCTTAACCTAAACTAATCCCTCCCACCAGCCGCCCATCCCCGCCAATCAGTCACCATCCTCGTGAAGTGCAGCAGCTAAAGGTCTCGGTGTCACCATTTCACTTCAAGCAAGAACTCCTCCTCTAGGCCGTTTGTTCCTCGATCATTTGCTCTTAAATAATCACCCAGGCACGCCCCGTACTTTTATTTTTGCATCACATGCGTTGTATATCTGCTGTTATATGTGTCTTTGTACATGAAAATTTCGATCTATCGCACAGCATGAAGATCGAAGGTTTTTGGGTGGTTTTTCTTTCATGTTTTAACAACTACTCACGTTTTACTGTATGATGTGCAAGGGGCTGCGGTTCTTGTGAGTTTTGGGACTGAATGTGAGGACAAAATGTGGAATGGAGGATTAGAAATCATGCTGGTATGGCTTGTAGAACCGTAGGAGCATTGTTGTGGTTGTGGCCGCGGGTGTGCTCTCTTAGGTGTACTGTTGTTGGTGAGTTGCGACTTGCGACTTGCGACTTGCTCAAGGGCGTGACTGTGAGTTCAGCAGACCTAGAAGGACCTGAGGGTGGTCCAGGTGTGGTGGGTTAGGGGCTGGTCCCATTGGCTAAGGGCTAGGAGCGTTGGTATGGGAAGGATTGTGGCTAGGGTTCTGGGGTGGGTTAGCACATGCTGTAAATTACAGCAGCTTTCTGGCCTATTATTCAAGTGTCTAAAGGTCTGGTTTTGAGGTTTTTAGGACCTTTTTTATGTTTATTAAGTGTGGTAAAAAGTTGAGAAAGTTTTGGTTAAGTTTTGGCTCGATTCGGGTTAAAACCGGGACACCGGTCCGAGTTTTAAAACGAATTAGAAAAGCCGTGATTTGAGCACGAGTTTACGTTTAAGAACACTTTTAAATATGTTTTGGGACATTTTAAGGAGTTTGGTAAGCTTCGGGACAATTTTATAGGTTCAGGGTTGAAACGATAATTTTTGAGTTTCGNAAGGGCAAAATGGTCATTTTACACCTGGGGTGAGATTTTGGTCCTGGCAGCGCTCTGA
>NC_133307.1:15703564-15704569 GCF_012295235.1 Primulina huaijiensis
TAGGCCTTTACAGCTGGTATCAGAGCAATGATTCTGTATAGGGTTGCACTACTACTGACCTCGAGAAGCTCACGAAGTCACGTCTTCGGTCTGTAAGTTTTACATTTACGGATTTTATTTAAAGCATGAAATATATTAACAGCAGGTTTTCATGAAATCTTTTACGTTCATATTCTGGTTATGCAGTATTTATTTAAATTTAAAGAAATAATGTAATTATGCATGTTGGTTACGTTGGAATTGGAAATGTCTAAAAATTCGAATATTGGGCTTTAGGAGAAGTTGAAAAATGATTTGACTACATTAATTTTTAGGTCAGTAGTACCGATGTCCTCCTTATGGGTCATAAGTTAATCTTGAAAATTATGAATGCTTTTGGGACTTGTAGAAATTCTAAGAAATTATTGATGGTTTTTGGTTGCTAGTCGAGTGAATTTTTGAGGATTTCATATAAGCAATAGCGATTCGAAGACTACGACAATCTTTAGGATTATAAATGTTCAATTTGAGGATTTTAAGTATCTATAAATAAATGTAAGATTAATTATGAGAATTTATTTAGGATGCATGATCCATCTGGTTAGATTTAAGGATTGAATTACAGGAATCGAGAATTTTGAGGACCTAATTGTAATAACCAATGGTTTGAGGACCAAAGTTCAAAAATAAAATTCTAAGGGACTATTTTCGAATTTACCAAATTTTGGGATTAAATTTTGAGTTCGAGAATTTAAAAGTTTAATGAGGTAAAGATGGAAAATTTTATGGGGACAATAATGCGAATTTCGAAGAGTTGTAGGGCCAAAATGTAAATTTGGAGAATTGTAAGGGCCAGATTGCAATTTTCAAAAATTTTAGGGATTAAATGCGAACTTTTGAGGAACACTTGGGGTTTTAAGAAATGTAAGACGTGTTATGGGAATTAATTTTGGGTTTAATAAACTTAAGGCTATTGAACCTTATGATACGGGAAATCTATAAAATGAAATTGGGAATACTGAGGAC
>NC_133307.1:15708004-15777541 GCF_012295235.1 Primulina huaijiensis
TCAGTTCAGTTCAGGGACCACTTGCATAGACCATAATCTCACCAGAAAATTATATACAGCTATTTCAGTACAGGGCTCCAAGGAGCAAACATTTTTACTATGATTTTCAGTTCAGTTATGCACGTATTATAATTGCTCAGGACAAGTTATTTTCAGTATGCCTCATGACATGATATTTTATCCCATGCAAATCTTACTATATTACTTACTCGTTATTTACGATATGTGCATGCTGAGTCTTTAGACTCACTAGACTTGATTGTTGTAGGTACTGATGATGTCGGGATCGAGGGCGGGGACCAGTGAGCCAGCTCGAGTCGGCAGTAGTAGGACCCGAGGACCTCAGTTCAGCATTTATTATTATTTGATTGCTCAGACATTTTTATATATTGCTGGATAAATTTTTAACTATTGTTTCGAAAAATGTTAATTTCTTCCGCTGCCACTTTGAACATCAAACTTTATTTATCAGTTCAATTATGAATGAGGCAATTTTTAATTATTTAAAATAAAAATTTTAAGTTTTCCGCAAATTTTCAAGTACGGATTTCTAGGCCTTTACAGGTAACTACAACAATCAAGTCTAGTGAGTCTAAAGACTCAGCATGTATATATCGTAAATAACAAGTAATAATAATAAAATCGCATGCAAGTGAAAATATCTTGTAATGAGGTGTAACGTAAAATATCATTTCAATGGTAATTATAATACGTGCATAACTGAACTGAAAATGTCGTAAGTGGAAATGTTAATGAAATAGCTTGTAATAATTTTCTGGTGAGATTATGGTCTACGCAAGTGGTCCCTGAACTGAACTGAACTGACCGGTAACTGACGACCGGGTGAAATAATAATCGTCAGATCAGACTAATGCCACAGTATACTGGGTGGTACAAAACTGAACTGACCGGTAACTGGCGACCGGGTGAAGTAATAATCCCATGATAGTAAAGTGACCACAAGCAATATCCCATAAATCTCAAAATGAATATTTTGCACGTAATATAATCAAATAACGTAATTAAATATCCTGTATTTATTTTACCAAAGGGGTTGGATCGTTCCCAGGCTCGCTGCGACTTAGATGTAACAAGAAAAATATGCAAATGATTTATTTGACCAAACTATGTAATTGAACTCCCAAAACCGAGACAATTACGCCCAATGACTTAGTATTTAATCATGACTCTGGGCCAACCCGAACCATCATTTAGTCATGATTAAAATACGTCTAAAATGATGAAATGATGCTCTTAAAATGGTACAAGTCGAAACTTTGGTGAATGGAGGCCAAAACATGAAACGCTCTTTAGAGAGTCAATTTGGCACATCGCACCGTAAATTCTCGTACGACCTCTAAACTGATCTGAATCACAAACGGCCAAAAACATGACCTTCCTAACTCAATGAGGTATTGTCCAGTCCAAGGCGATAGGCTAAAAGCCAACCAGGAACCCGAAATTCACCTCTGAACCACAGCACACTTGCTTTCAAAAATTACAGCAGCAGCGCTTTTGGTTTCCTTGCGTCGTTTGAGAGGCTAATGGACATAGGGACTTGAACCACCGACCAGAACCTCTTACCAACATCCTAAGAAATGGTTTGAACCATGGCTAAGGGCCCTAGGCCAGCCACAATTCAACCCACACCATGAACACCTGAAACTCCCACCCGAGAAGCACCCTTGCGTGCGTGGGGAGTATTACTTTGCTTGCTGTCCCGTGTCATTCCAGTGGCCATTTGATTGACCATGGCATTATCTAGACATCAAGGGGTATGATATGAACCATGGCTATGGGCCAGAGGCCAACCAAGATTCACACCTCACCACAAAAATCGAAACTACACATGCTGTAAAAATCGAAGGGGCCGAAGGGGAGGTGTTCTTGTTTCTTTTATTTGAAAACCGTTTCCACCATAGACCAAGCCTCAAAAGGGCAACTTGGTTACGTCTTAGACATGATAGGGAGGTGTTCTAACCATGGCTATAGGCCCCTAGGGCAGCTTAGATCAGAAACTCCCTCCCTTGACAGCAACTATGCAAAACGAGACTCAAAGGGACACATTTGGGGTGTTGTTGTCACATGCGAGTTTCCAGCGTGTATGGGACTGAACGAATGGACCAACATGGTCCTAACATGTCCTAGTACATGTCTAGATGCAGCCTTGGGAGCCTAGGGTCGAGCCAACACCTGAACCATCGAAAACAACAGCAAACGTGAAGCATGGAGAGCACCCGAAAAATCTGTGCAGAATTTTAATAAACTTGTGGTCCATATTTCGGTTTTCACTAATAAAATCATGGATGAATGATGTTTTAAAATACCTATATGGCTTGATTGAAGAGTGCAAGAAATATAGACATGCCTGGATTTTGTTTGCAAAGAAAAAAGAATTAATACGACGACACGGCGCGGCGGAGACGGAATTCTCTTCTCTTATTTTCTCTTTTATTTTTCTCTCTTCTTTCCTCCCTAGAACTCACGGTTTTTCTCTCTATTTTTCCTCTGAAATTTTCGAAAATGAGGTAGGGAGAATGGCTAGGGGAAATGAGGAAGATGGCAAGATAAAGGAATGAAAATATTCTTTCTATCTATGAATTTGTGAGATAAGGAATATATGAACGATAATAAAAGATTTTGAGGGATACAAGAGGGTGCATTGGGTTGAATTTGAGTCTATGTACAAGGGAGAAAATAGCTTAATTAATTATTTGGTAGAGATTTAAAAGTGGAGAGAATATCTACCTAGAAAAGATTAAGGAGAAGAATAATAAAAAATGAGTTGTAAAACAAAATTAAATCTTTTAAAATAGGGGGTGGTCGATTTTATCAACTAAAAATTTGGGTAGGAATATTGTCTAATTAATTTATTTGGTAGTGATTTAAAAGTTGGGGAAGATATCTATCTAGAAAAGTTGAGGAAAGATACTTAAAGAATAAATTGTCCAACTAATTAAAATATTTTAAAATAAAGAGAAGGGGCCGATTTTTTATGATTAAAAGAGGTAAAAATATTGCTTAATTATTAATTATTTATGATTTAGTGTGATGGAATTATCTCCCAAGAAAATAGATAATGAAAGATATTAAATAATTGGATTGACAACTATTCTTAAAATAAAAGGGGGGGCGAAAATTGCATCAAAAATGGAGGGGAAATACTCCTTAAATATTGTATTTTTAATCTTTAGTGTTTTATCTGCTCATTAAATATTTTAGTGAATTAATAAATTAGTTTAGGATGGTAATTATCTTGCATGCATGGCTAATTATTAAAAATTCATCCACTAACATGTTAGGGTAATATTTTCTTGAATATATTAGGCTCATATTAATTTATCCCAATTGGTTACACATTTTAATTTAGACTTTTAATTAAATTAATGGACATGAAGAATTTATTTACTACTTATCTCAAGTCAATTAAATAAATTCTTAAACCTTCTTCTTCATAAAAAAATAAATTTTTAATTATCTTAAATAAATTCTAGGAATGTTTTCTTAAGATTACATTTTATCTCTTTACTCCAACTCCAGTCCGGCCTCACTTAATTTAACTGAAAAGGTAGTACTTAAACTACTGCATAAAATAAATAATTTAAAGAAAAGAATTTAAATACTCATGCAATGAAATCATTTTAAATTTAAATACTAGAATTATGCATGGCTTATACGTAGTCTAATTTACGGGTTCTACAATCCTTCCCCCCTTAAAAGAAATTTCGTCCTCGAAATTAAACTCACCGAATAACTCGGGGTACCGACTCCTCATCTCTGGCTCAGACTCCTATGTAGCTTCCTCATCTGAATGGTTAAGCCATTTGACTTTGACTCGCTTAACCAGCTTGTTCCGAAGCTTCTTCTCCTGTCTGTCTAAGATCTGCACTGGTCTCTCCTCATAAGACAGGTTCCGAGTGAGCTGTAACGGTTCAAAATTCAGGACATGCGAAGGATTTGCCATATACTTCCTCAGCATAGAGACGTGGAACACATTGTGTACTCCGGCCTGATTCGGCGGAAGAGCAACACGATAAGCTAACGTCCCAACCCTGTCGAGGATCTCAAATGGTCCGATGAATCTCGGACTGAGCTTTCTTTTATTTCCGAACCGCATGACACCTTTCATAGGTGCCACTTTCACGAAAACATGGTCGTCGACTGCAAACTCTAAATCTCACCGCCGTTGGTCCGCATAACTCTTCTGTCGACTCTGAGCAGTCCTCATCCTATCACGGATCTTGACTACTACATCGGCAGTCTGCTGAATGATCTCCGGACCCAATTCTTCTCTCTCCCCTACTTCATCCCAATTTATAGGAGATCTACACTTACGGCCATACAGTACTTCGTACGGAGCCATACCTATACATGACTGAAAACTGTTGTTATAGGTGAACTCCACTAATGGCAAGTTCGACTCCCAACTCCCTGAGAAATCAATAACACAAGCACGGAGAAGATCCTCCAAAATCTGAATAACTTGCTCTGACTGCCCATCTGTCTGAGGGTGGAAAGCTGTGCTAAACAACAACTTCGTACCCATCGTCGAATGCAAACTCTTCCAAAATGAGGAAGTAAATCTGGGGTCTCTGTCAGATACGATAGAGACTGGAATACCATGAAGTCGGACTATCTCCCGGATATACAACTCTGCATACTGAATCATGGTGAAATTCATCTTGATAGGCAAGAAGTGCGCTGATTTGGTAAGACGATCAACAATCACCCAGATAGCGTTTGATCCTCTGAATGACTTCGGCAAACCAGTCACAAAATCTATGGTAACATTCTCCCACTTCCACTTGGGAATAGGAAGAGGCTTGAGCAAACCTGCTGATCTCTGATGCTCTGCCTTCACTAACTGACAAGTCAGCACTCGGAGACAAAACGTCTGATATCTTTCTTCATTCCTGGCCACCAGTACAACAACTGCAGATCTTTGTACATCTTCGTACTCCCTGGATGAATAGAGTACGGCGACACATGGGCCTCTGATAGAATATCTGCTCGGATAGAATCACTGCTAGGAACCCATATCCTGTCTCGGTATCTCACAATACCATCACTAACTGAATACAAGACACTGTCCTTGGCCTCATCTCTCTGCTTCCACTTTGCCAACTGCTCATCTGCTGACTGACCACTGCGAATACGGTCTAGGAGAGAGGACTGAATAGTCAAGGTAGATAAACGGGGAACTCTACCTCGAGGATAAGTCTCTAGATCAAACCTCTGCATCTCAGACTGAAGAGGTCTCTGAATCGTCAAATGAGCCATCACTGCGACCTTCCTGCGCAGTGCATTCACAACTACATTAGCTTTACCCGGATGGTAGCTAATGTCACAATCATAGTCTTTCACAAGCTCCAACCAACGCCTCTGACGCATATTCAGCTCTTTCTGCTTAAAGAAGTACTTGAGGATCTTGTGGTCGGTAAAGATCTGACACTTCTCTCCGTATAAATAATGCCTCCAAATCTTCAAGGCAAATACCACGGCTGCCAACTCTAGATCATGGGTAGGGTAGTTCTTCTCATGGGTCTTCAACTGACGAGAAGCATATGCTATCACCTTTCCATGATGCATCAATACTGCGCCTAAACCGAGCTTCGAAGCATCGGTATACAAGACAAACTCACCGGGCCCTGAAGGCATGGCCAAAACTGGTGCTGAGATAAGAGCTTGCTTTAAAGTATCGAAGCTCTTATGACACTCATCGCTCCACACAAATTTCACATTCTTCTTTGTCAATGATGTGAGTGGAACTGCAATAGAGGAGAATCTTTGAATGAACTTCCGATAATATCCTGCTAGGCCAAGAAAACTGCGGACCTCAGATGCATTCTGCGGCACAGCCCAGTCTCTGACTGCTGCAATTTTCGCTGGGTCTACCTCAATACCACTGCTAGAAACAATGTGGCCTAAGAACGCCACCTTCTCCAACCAGAATTCGCATTTACTGAACTTTGCGAATAACTTATGCTTCTGCAAGGTCTGCAACACTGCGGTCAGATGTCTACTGTGATCCTCTTGATTCTTCGAGTATACGAGAATGTCGTCTATGAATACTATCACAAACTGATCAAGATACGGCTGAAATACGCGATTCATGAGATCCATGAAGATCGCTGGCGCATTCGTCAAACCGAACGGCATCACAAAGAACTCGTAGTGGCCATAACGAGTCTTGAAGGCAGTCTTGGGAACATCAGCGTCTTTCACCCTCAACTGGTGATAACCGGAACGCAGATCAATCTTGGAGAATACCGAAGCTCCCTACAACTGGTCAAATATATCTTCGATCCTTGGGAGTGGGTATTTGTTCTTCACTGTAACCCTGTTCAACTCCCGGTAATCAATACAAAGTCTCATGGATACATCTTTCTTCTTCAGAAACAAGACTGGCGCGCCCCATGGTGAGAAACTCGGGCGAATGAACTCCTTGACGAGAAGTTCCTGAATCTGCTTCTTCAACTCTGTCATCTCTGTCGGTGCTAGTCGGTACGGTGCTTTTGAGATCGGAACCGTACCTGGCGTAAGCTCGATAGAAAACTCCACCTCTCTCTCGGGTGGCATACCAGAGACGTCATCAGGAAAAACGTCTAGGAAATCTCTGACAATGGGAACATCGGAGGCCGACTGACTGGGTGCCTCAGGAATGGATACGAAAGTCGCTAAAAATGCCCGACACCCTCTATGCATGAGCTTCCTAGCCTGGACATAGGGTATAATGCGCGGTAAAAGAAAGTACCTGTCTGGCTCGAATAAGAACTGCGTCATCCCAGGCGGTTGTACTAGAACAGATCTTCGCTGGAAGTCTATCAACACTCTGTTCCGTAATAGCCAGTCCACCCCCAGGATGATGTCAAACTCTGCATCGGCAATAAGATGAGATCCGCATAAACAAGATTTCCATGCAGCTCAAGGTCTATGTCTCGGATCACATTGGTGGCTGTTATCTCCTCTCCAGAAGGCAATGCTACGGAAAATGCGACATCTAGTCCAATAGTCTTGACCTTGAAGGAATTAGCAAAGGTCTCCGAAATAAACGAATGAGTAGCCCCTGAATCTATCAAGGCTTTTGTAGCTGAGCCAGCTATGAAAACTCTCCCTGTCATAAGCATGGTATCGGGGTTCGTCTCCGCTGCATGGAGAGCAAATACCCTGCCTTGGGTAGGCAGATTCTTCTGAGGGCACTGCGGCAGTATGTGGTCTGGGCTACCACACTTGTAACACTTCCCTGAGCCAAACATACATGCTCCAGAATGGCGGCGGGTGCACTTAGGACATATCGGATGCTCCATAGGCTTAGGGACTGCGCGTCCCCGCTGCTGCTGCTGGTCCCTGTTCCTGGGTGGGCCGTGGAAAGGCCTCTTATTCTGCTGCTGATGCTGCCGAGGAGGTGGGCGGTGCAGTACCTGTACTGGGCGCTTGCCCTGACGGTCTCTCTCGATATCCCGTTGATCCTGCTCTGCAGCTAGAGCTCTGGAGACAGCGACCTCATAAGTAGTAGGGTCAGATACCCTAACATCACGGTGCAAGATCGGCCGTAGACCCACCAAGAAATGCATCAACTTGGCTTTAGCATCATTCGCGATTAGGGGCACAAAATGACAACCCCTCTAAAACTTACGGATGAACTCCGTAACAGTCAAATATCCTTGCCTCAGACTCATGAATTCCGTGGTCAACCTGGTGCGCACTTCCTCAGTAAAATATTTGTAGTAGAATACCTCCGTGAAACGCGCCCAACTCAGCGTAGCCAAGTTCAGGGCTACTGATGCTCCTTCTCACCATAAGCAGGCATCTCCTCCGAATAAGTAGGTGGCACAACGAACTCTGTCTGCATCTCCTGGCTCCATAAACTCGAAGATAACCTCAAGGGACTTGATCCAGCCCTCGGCAATCATGGGGTCCGTCGTCCCTGAAAACTCCTTAGGACGCATCTTCATGAATCTCTCATAAATAGCTTCGGCTCCTGTCGGCCTGGTCGCCACATCATTGTTTCCCGCAAACTATGCGAAGAACTGAGTCATCCCAGCTAGCATCTGGGCATTCATATCTGGTGGAGGGGGTGGAGGTCCATGCCTCTCTTGCCTCTGCTCCTCCTCGTCCTCCGGCGAGGCTCATCATTTCTAGTGCGCTCGAGAATGCGTCTAGGGGGCATACTGTTCAACACATATAACCCAAACGTAACCAACATGCATAATTCCCTAATTTATTTAAGTTTTAAATACTGAACAATAAAAAAAAATCTGGTCGTAAAATATTTCATGAAAACATGCTGTTAAATAATTCATGCATTAAATAAAATGCGTAAATGTAAAACTTACAGACCGAAGACGTGACTTCGTGAGCTTCTCGAGGTCAGTAGTAGTATAACCCTTTACAAGAACATAGGCTCTGATACCACCTGTAAAGGCCTCTAAATTCGTACTTGAAAATTTGTGGAAAAATTTAAAAATTTTCTCTTTAAGTAAATAAAATGCCTCATTCATAAAAAAAAAAATACTAATAAAAGTTTAACCATTCAAAATAACAGCGGAAGTAAATATTTTTTTGCAAACTTNATGGGAAGGGGTCGGGCCAGGGGCTGGGGTGGCTGGGCTCGCTGCTAGCTCGAGCAAAACGAGAGAGGCGTGGATTATGCAAGGCGCGCACAGGCTGCTGCTTGTTGCTGGTGGCTCGCGCGTGGGTACAAGGGCTTCGACTGGTCTGGGTTTGGGCGTGGTCCAGAGGATCAGGTGGGCTCGGTGGTGGCTCGGCTGGGAGAGTCCTAGACTAGTGAGGATTCCTAATACTCCCAGGAGTCTCACGCACACACACATGCAGAATAAGGTCAGGTTCCAGGCGAGTTTGAGCAAGCTAGGGCTAGGTTCTAAGGGCTGGGCTTTGTCAGGAGGGTGCCTAGATGGGTTGGCTCGGGTTTGGCTCGAGGTGGCTTGACCATGGCTCAATTAAATAATGGCTCGGTGTGTTCGAATAGGGGTCAATTTCGAGATTTAAATATTAAAATTGGAACCATGGGTGCACGGGTGTGGTTCATGGCTCAAAATGGTAGAATATGTAATAAAAATGTTATGTTTAAAATTTGGGATCAAAATAATGAGTTTTTAAATTATCCGAGATTTTATCGCCTCTCGAATAATTAATTAAATAATTAATTGAAACGCCTAGTTTTAAGCAAAATAAAATTATGAAAAATTATATTTAAGCTTAAATAATTATTTGGGGTAAACTCATGTCATTAAAAGCAAGAAAAAAAATCGAGAATTTTTACGTCTAAGTGCAAAACGATAATTTTACACTTGGGAAAATACGTAAAAGCTTGGCAGCGTCCCGAAAGATCATAACGCATGTTAAATGATATTCTATGATTTAAAATGATGATTTTAATGGAAATATGATATTTTTATGATTTATAGTAAAAGCTGTGCAATTTTCATTGTCTAAAATGCTATTTTTGGAAAGTTATGATGATTTATGATTTTAAAGAAAAAGAAAAATATTTTGAAGAATGTGAATTGACTGTGACAAATGATATATGATTTTATGGAGATGACGTGAGGGTCAAGGACCCAGAGGGAGCCCATATTCGGGCCAAGAACCCAGAGGGATCCTGTTTATGGGCCAAGGCCCAGAGGGATCCCGTCTAGTGCCCACACCCATGGACCATGTGGATGTTAAGACTGCAGTCGACCAAAGGATAAATGCTACTCACTTTCAAGGATCAAACTTCATACAAAATGATATATGATTGAAAGCTTAAGATTAAAATGATTTTATGGTATATGATATGATTTATGCTCGAAAGCTATTTTTAAATGATTTATTGAAGCTTATATTATCTTAAATGATTTATTTATGTTCAAAAGTTATTTTAAATAAAAGTATGATTTTTAAATGCATGTGATTGTATATGTATTATTTTTTATCGCTGTTTAGAACGTGCTGAGTCATTAGACTAACTAGGTTTGTATGATGCAGGATTTGATGATTTATGAGAGGCGCTGACGATTGAGTGGATCGAGTGCAGCAGTACTGTAAAGGCCTCTAAATTCGTACTTGAAAATTTGCGGAAAAATTTAAAAATTTTCTCTTTAAGTAAATAAAATGCCTCATTCATAAAAAAAATACCGATAAAAATTTAACCATTTAAAATAACAGGGGAAGTAAATATTTGTTTGCAAACTCATAATTTAAAATAATCCTATAACGATGAAAATGTTTGAGCCTAAAAATAGTAAATGTTGAAAATGAGGTCGTCGGGTTCTACTACTGCCGACCCACGATGGCTCACTGGTCCCCGTCCTCAGTCCCGACCTCATCGGTACCTACAACAATCAAGTCTAGTGAGTCTAAAGACTCAGCATGTATATATCGTAAATAACAAGTAATAATAATAAAATCGCATGCAAGTGAAAATATCTTGTAATGAGGTGTAACGTAAAAAATCATTTCAATGGTAATTATAATACGTGCATAACTGAACTGAAAATGTCGTAAGTGGAAATGTTAATGATATAGCTTGTAATAATTTTCTGGTGAGATTATGGTATACGCGAGTGGTCCCTGAACTGACCGGTAACTGACGACCGGGTGAAATAATAATCGTCTGATCACACTAATGCCACAGTATACTAGGTGGTACAAAACTGAACAGACCGGTAACTGGCGACCGGGTGAAGTAATAATCCCATGATAGTAAAGTGACCACAAGCAATATCCCATAAATCTCAAAATGAATATTTTGCACGTGATATAATCAAATAACGTAATTAAATATCCTGTATTTATTTTACCAAAGGGGTTGGATCATTCCCAGGCTCGCTGCGACTTAGATGTAACAAGAAAAATATGCAAATGATTTATTTGACCAAACTATGTAATTGAACTCCCAAAAACGAGACAATTACGGCCAATGACTTAGTATTTAATCATGACTCCGTGCCAACCCGAACCATCATTTAGTCATGATTAAAATACGTCTAAAATGATGAAATGATGCTCCTAAAATGGTACAATTCGAAACTTTGGTGAATGGAGGCCAAAACATGAAACACTCTTTCGAGAGTCACTTTGGCACGTCGCACCGTAAATTCTCGTACGACCTCTAAACTGATCTGAATCACAAACGGCCAAAAACATGACCTTCCTAACTTGATGAGGTATTGTCCAGTCCAAGGCCATAGGCTAAAAGCCAACCAAGAACCCGAAATTCACCTCTGAACCACAGCACACTTGCTGTCAAAAATTACAGCAGCAGCGCTTTTGGTTTCCTTGCGTCGTTTGCGAGGCTAATGGCCATTGGGGCTTGAACCACCGACCCAAACCTCTTACCAACATCCTAAGGAATGGTTTGAACCATGGCTAAGGGCCCTAGGCCAGCCACAATTCAACCCACACCATGAACACCCGAAACTCCCACCCGAGAAGCACCCTTGCGTGCGTGGGGAGTATTACTTCGTTTGCTGTCCCGTGTCATTCCAGTGGCCATTTGATTGATCATGGCATGATCTAGACATCAAGGGGTATGATATGAACCGTGGCTATGGGCCAGAGGCCAACCAAGATTCACACCACACCACAAAAATCGAAACTACACATGCTGCAAAAATCGAAAGGGCCGAAGGGGAGGTGTTCTTGTTTCTTTTATTTAAAAACCGTTTCCACCATAAACCAAGCCTCAAAAGGGCGACTTGGTTACATCTTATACATGATAGGGAGGTGTTCTAACCATTGCTATAGGCCCCTAGGGTAGCCCAGATCAGAAACTCCCTCCCTTGACAGCAACTATGCAAAACGAGACTCAAAGGGACACATTTGGGGTGTTGCTGTCACATGCGAGTTTCCAGCGTGTATGGTACTGAACGAATGGACCAACATGGTCCTAGTACATGTCTAGATGCAGCCTTGGGAGCCTAGGGTCGAGCCAACACCTGAACCATCAAAAACAACAGCAAACGTGAAGCATGGAGAGCACCCGAAAAATCTGTGCAGAATTTTAATAAACTTGTGGTCCATATTTCGGTTTTCACTAATAAAATCATGGATGAATGATGTTTTAAAATACCTATATGGCTTGATTGAAGAGTTCAAGAAATATAGACATGCCTGGATTTCGTTTGCAAAGAAAAACGAATTAATACGACGACACGGCGCGGCGGAGACGGAGTTCTCTTCTCTTGTTTTCTCTTTTATTTTTCTCTCTTCTTTCCTCCCTAGAACTCACGGTTTTTCTCTCTATTTTTCCTCTGAAATTTTCGAAAATGAGGTAGGGAGAATGGCTAGGGGAAATGAGGAAGATGGCAAGATAAAGGAATGAAAATATTCTTTCTATCTATGAATTTGTGAGATAAGGAATATATGAACGATAATAAAAGATTTTGAGGGATACAAGAGGGTGCATTGGGTTGAATTTGAGTTTAGGTACAAGGGAGAAAATAGCTTAATTAATTATTTGGTAGAGATTTAAAAGTGGAGAGAATATCTACCTAGAAAAGATTAAGGAGAAGAATAATAAAAAATGAGTTGTAAAACAAAATTAAATCTTTTAAAATAGGGGGTGGTCGATTTTATCAACTAAAAATTTGGGTAGGAATATTGTCTAATTAATTTATTTGGTAGTGATTTAAAAGTTGGGGAAGATATCTATCTAGAAAAGTTGAGGAAAGATACTTAAAGAATAAATTGTCCAACTAATTAAAATATTTTAAAATAAAGAGAAGGGGCCGATTTTTTATGATTAAAAGAGGTAAAAATATTGATTAATTATTAATTATTGATGATTTAGTGTGATGGAATTATCTCTTAAGAAAATAGATAAAGAAAGATATTAAATAATTGGATTGACAACTATTCTTAAAATAAAAGAGGGGGGGCGAAAATTGCATCAAAAATGGAGGGGAAATACTCCTTAAATATTGTATTTTTAATCTTTAGTGTTTTATCTGCTCATTAAATATTTTAGTGAATTAATAAATTAGTTTAGGATGGTAATTATCTTGCATGCATGGCTAATTATTAAAAATTCATCCACTAACATGTTAGGGTAATATTTTCTTGAATATATTAGGCTCATATTAATTTATCCCAATTGGTTACACATTTTAATTTAGGCTTTTAATTAAATTAGTGGACGTAAAGAATTTATTTACTACTTATCTCAAGTCAATTAAATAAATTCTTAAACTTTCTTCTTCATAAAAAAAATAAATTATTAATTAACTTAAATAAATTTTAGGAATGTTTTCTTAAGATTACATTTTATCTCTTTACTCCAACTCCAGTCTGACCTCACTTAATTTAACTGAAAATGTAGTACTTCAACTACTGCATGAAATAAATAATTTAAAGAAAAGAATTTAAATACTCATGCAATGAAATCATTTTAAATTTAAATACTAGAATTATGCATGGCTTATACGTAGTCTAATTTACGGGTTCTACAAGTACACACCCGAGGTTTATGTTAATGATTTAAAAGATTTATGTTTATGATTTTATTAGAGATATTTTTATGCTTTAATTTTATTGTTAGTTGAGGAGTTAAGGATATTTTATTACACTTGATATTTAAATGTTAAATTATTATGATTTATGAAAATGTTAAGTAGCTTTATTTGTTAATTATTGAGTTTATTAGTTACAAAAAAAAGTCGAGGTCATTTCACTCAACCTCTTGAAAAACGTTCCCCAACCGTCAAGAACCAGCAACCCATGTTTTCTCGTACCATACCAAGATACACGTGAAAGAGACATGAAATCTGCCATGGATCGTGCATAAACATTCAACAATACATATTATTGTGTGAAAGATGAGAAAACAAAAGTATAGGATGTGCTTTTGCATTTATACGCTCGAAAAACAACATAATGACGCGAGAGACGGACGCCAGAGGGATGGGAAAGACCTTGGCTGCATTTTTCCTTTCAAGAACCAAATGAACCCTAGCTGTTGGAGGAGAAAGGTGGGGCGGCCGAGTGGAGGGGTGAGGGTAGGGTTTAGGTAGTGAAAAAAATGGTATAAAAAATAATAGGATATTGGGCCTAGGTTCAAAGTATTAAAGAGAAAAGAGTTTGGCCTAACAATCCTATTAAAATTGGCCCATTAAGCCCAAAAACAAGTATGTAAAAATTTTCGTTTTGGTATGTTTTCATAAATATTACTCGAACCCTCAAAAAGTCCTTCATTTTGCTAAAAATCGCATGCCGGTTTAAAATATGGTTCAACGTGTAAAAATAAATTAAAAAAGTCCATTTTCGAAAATTACATAATAAGTACACCATATATTAAATAATTAAAAATAATTATTCAATAAAACATTTTCCTTAACTGTCAACGGTCTTCGTTCCTCGTCCGAGCGTGAAATACTGCTAAAATCCCTATATTATGCAATCAAGTAAACCATGTCATAAAATAATGAAATCATGTCTTAACCACGCACTAAATGCATTTAAAAATAATTAAATAAACATTTTAATAACCCTTAGATTTGCATGCAGCCTGATTACATCGTTCGAATTTCTAGACCTTACAATTCCTCTCCCCCTTAAATTGAATTTCGTCCTCGAAATTTAAAACTTACCGATAAGCTCTGGGTAGTGACTCCTCATCTTAGTCTCGGTTTCCCAAGTAGCCTCCTCCTCGAAATGATTATTCCACTTAACCTTGACCATTCGAATCACTTTGTTCCAGTGTCTATCCAGAATCTGGGTAGGTCTTTCCTCAAAAGATAGGTTCGGTGTCAACTGCAGAGGCTCATAATTCAGCACATGCGAAGGATTCGACATGTAAGGTCTAGGAAATTCGAACTATGTAATCCGACTGGATGCAATATAGTGTTTTTATTTAAAATATGTGTTTAATGATTTTTTTTATGCATTAAATGCATAAATATTGGATGAATACGTGGTTATTTCATGGTTACTTTAAAGTTTCATGCATTAAGATTTTAAGTTGCATTTCGCGCTCGAACGAGGAACGAAGACCGGAGATATTCGGGAAAAATGTTTGTTAGACTTAATTTAATTTTGGTGATGAGAGTCAAAATCAGTAGACTGTATTAAGTTTAAGCAGCAGACAGTACATATAGCAGAAGCCCTAGTATCGCTTAAAACAGAAACAATACTGTATGAGTACTTATCAGCTTAGAAAAACAGAAGCAGAACTTAGGTTAAACAAAAGCAAAACTTAACGTCTTTGATTGATCGTTGCTATCTTAAATTTAACGTTACTTTACCTAGTACTAGTATGAATTGCACCATTAATGTTGTACAAAGACATTTAACGCTCCTTACCATTTGTGGTGTGAAACAAAGAGTGATAATTCTGAAGCCTTTCTGCAGGACCTTTTTTAGGTGATAAAGCTGATTCTGCTCAGAAGTCAAAAGAAGCCGTTTTGCTTATAGACGTTGGACTCAAGGTTTCTATATAAGGATAAATCTTTATAGACACACACACGAATCATTATTGAGAATACACTATCTGTCAAAACGTCTTTTGAGCTATCTCAACTACTATCTATCAAGAAGCTCAACATACAGAAAAACAACACACGCTTCATATATTATATCTGATCTTCTGAGATCAATTTGTGTTGTTGTTTCTTAGTCTCTTCGAAGCCATTCAATTTAATATACTTCACTGAGAAGAGTCTGTAATTTGGAAAAAAATCTTTTCCAAAACCTTACTGTATTACTTGTGTTGTGAAACTAAGAGTTTCAGTAGGCAAATGATGAGTCCTGCTGAAGTGGGTGTGTACAAGAGTTGTACTGTAAAAACCAAAGTCTTTTAGTGATACCTTCTGGAAACAGAAGAAGGAAAGACGTAGAAGATTTTATCTTCGAACTTCCAGAAACAACCATTGTCTACTGCCTACTGTTTTTATTGTTTTCATCCTATACCATCAGATTGTTTCCGCACTTATTTTGTGATCTTCTGGATAATCATTCGAACAAGAATAACTATAATCTCTAACATGATTCTAACACCCTTTGCAAAAACGTTCAACGAGTTTATTCACCCCTCCTCTAAACTCTATATCGATCCCCAACAATGTTTTTATTAAATAATTATTTTTAATTATTTAATATATGGTGTAATTAATTATGATTTTTGAAAATGAGCACTGGTTGGGTATTTTTACTCGTCGGGTCATATTTTTAGCCGGTACGCAAATTTTAGTAATTCGAAGGACTTTTTGAGGGTGCAGGCAATATTTTCAAAAACGTACCTAAAATAAATATTTTTCGGAAGTTTTATTAGGCTTGATGGGTTTATTTTAGCGCTTAGTGGGCCCAAAACCCTTTTTAATCCATTTAATTTTTAATTAAGGCCCATTAGTGCACAAATTTTATACTTAAACATGACTTAATCAAACCCTAAACCTAATACACATCCTTGGCCGCCCCACTCTCTCATTCAGCAACCTCCACCTTTGAAAATCAGCAGCCACCATTGGTTTTTCTCTCAAGCTTTCAAGAAAAATTCTTCCCCGCCTCTCCGGTGCGCATTCTTCGCAAAGGCCGTCAAGTTTTTGAGCACATAAACGTTAAGACACGCCTTGTATAATTCTTTTCTTTAAGTATGTATATGCTAATTTAAAATGCATGTGGTTTTATTATGTATTACTTGCTATTCTCAGTTTATACATGTTGAGTCTTTAGACTCACTAGAATTCACGGTTTGCAACAATTTGATTTTGAGATGTATTTGTAATTAGTTAAGTTACGTAAGTTTGGTGCCGTAAGAAAAAGATTTGATTCAAGGATCTTAAGCTAATATCATTATGGGGTTGAGATAAGGTTTAACTTGTAAGTGTATTACCAAGGATGGAAGTCGATTAGTAATTTTTTGTGTTAAGATCTCTTAAGTCGAACTGCATAAGTGCTAATGTAATAGGTCGATGAACATTATGAGTATTGTATAAGAAAAATAAAGTAAGATAAGTTTGGACATAGTAGAAAAATTAAAAATCGAGGTCATAGTAGAATAGAACTAAGTCACCATAAGTCGTTTTAAGTTGCGATTCGCAAACGAGGATTTTGGTAGGCAATTTAATTAAGATTGAGGAGACATAAGTATAGTTTAACATTTATTTTATCAGAGTTGCGCAGCGGAAGCATGGATTATTGGGATACTAGAATTTTAGTCTAAAATTTTTGATTTTCGAGGATAAGTAAATTTCGGGGACGAAATTCAATTTAAGAGGGATAGATTCTAACGTCCCGAAAAATTTAAGATTGACGTAAACCACATGCATGCAAGTTATCAAACTTCTTTTGTAATTTATTAAATTTTTTTAATGTATTAAATGTATGTTTATTGCATGAATATGTGTTTTAATTCATGGTTTATTAAAGTTCATGCATAATGGTTTTTAAGTTGCATTTCCCGCTCGAACGAAGAACGGAGACCGGGGATATTTAGAAAAAATATTTTTATTGAATAATTAATTTTAATTATTTAATATAAGGTTTATTTAAGAGAGAATTTAAAAAATGGGCCTTGGTTGGATATTTTTACTCGTCGGGCCGCATTTTAAACCGATACGCAAATTTTATCGAGTCGGAGGACTTTTTGAGGACTCGGACAATATTTTTAAAAACGTACCTAAACGAAATATTTTTCGAGAATGTTTTTGGGCTTGATGGGTTTTTTTTAGGGATTAATGGGCTCAAAAACCCTTTTAAATCATTTACTTATAATTAAGGGCTCATTTAAACTTAAGCCTTTTATTTAATTACATCACTAAGTGACCCTAAACCTACCTAAACACCTAGCAGCCGTCCACTCCACATTTCAGAAGCCTCCCTCACGCCATTTTCAGCAGCAACTCTCAGCCAAGCTTTGTTCTTTCAAGAAAACCCTTCCACGCTCCTCCGCTGTTCATCCTACGCGCGCATTTTCAAGTTTTCTAGCATACGATCATCAAGGCACGCTTATATTCTTGTTTTTCTTATCATTCACTCCAATATTATGCTTAAAATCATGTATTTGTTCGAAAATGTAGTGACCTACCTTGTGGTTGCATTTTTGTTTAAAGTTTGACATGAAATTCGATTATTTTTGCATGATACTCATGTTTTTGTTGTATGGTTGCAAGGGGGCGGCCGATTTTTGGTTGATTAGGGGCGAACATGCTATGTTTAAGGTGACATGATGATTTGAGTCTAGGGTGTGCTCAGTTCTTGGTGAAGGCCGAAGGTGTCATTTGGGTGGCTAGGGTTTCGGGTTGTCTTGGTGTAGGGTTAGGGCGGGCTCGACCGGGCAAGGGCTGAACCATGCTGAGGTGCTATCCAGGAGGGTCCAACCGAGGCTAGGGGAGGTCCACAACCTGCTGGTCTTGCCTTTAGAGTCATTTGGCATCGTGGAGTAGGGGTTGGCCACGGGTGTGCATCCTTTGGTGACTAGCGAGTATAGGAAAGTTACGGCCTGCATGGGCTATGGCCGTGGGTTCAGCAGGTCCTAGGGTGGTCTAGGAGAGGTTGGTTTGTGGCTGGTCCCAACGGTTTTGCTGTAGGGTCGTGATTGTGTGCGAGGGCCATGGCTAGGGTTCGACTAAGTTGAGTAGAAAAATTCCAAAAGCTTGTGGTCATGTATTCGGGAGTCATAGTGGGCTGGAATGTGAAGTTTAAGGGCTGTTAGAATGTATTTTAGGTGTGGTAAAGGTTTGGGAAAATTTTGGTTAAGTTGCGGGTTGATTTGAGTTAAAAACGGGACCCCGGTCTAAGTTTTAAAACGAATCGAGTAAGTTTTGAAACGGGCTCGAGTTTACGTCTAAGAAATACTTTTGATTATGTTTTGGGATGTTTTAAGGAGTTTGCTAAGTTTCGGGCCGAAATTTTGAGGTTCAGGAGTAAAATGGTCATTTTGGGTTTGGTCTTTTTGCACCCGGGGTGAGTTTTTAGGCCTGGCAGCGCCATGAGCACAAATTTATCGTGTTTTTAAATGTTTACGCATCATGTATACGGGTTTTATGTAATTATGAAAACTATGGTGCATGCTTGGTTTTAAGGAAAAATTACGCATGTACATGCTTTTATTTAATCATGAATGTGATGACACGTTTTTGAAGGATGAGAGTTGGTTGTGACTAACACGATGACATGTAAGGCCAGGGCTCAGTGGACGGGTAATGTTGTCGCTGATGTCCTCGCCGCCGTGTACCTCGGTTACACGTAGATGGATCTATCGACTCAGATGATAATACGAAAGTCACAGCTGATGAACGGAATTCAAATTAAGAAAACGAACACGTACATGATATTATGATGAGATATGTTATGAAAATGTTTATGCTTTAACAGGTCATGATTATGCATACGATTTTGTAAGTTCATAAAACATATCTTAATTACAGTATTTTTCACTGTTGTTTGTTACGTATATGTATTTGTTATAACGTTACAGGTGTGTTGAGTCTTTAGACTCACTAGGTGTAAATGATGCAGGTGAGCATGATGTTATGGAGACTGTAGGCGTGGAAGACTGAGTAGGCGAAGCTGGCTGGTGCACTGAATAACCCGAGGACCTCGCATTTCTTCCCTATAATATGTTTATGAGGCATGAGTTTAAAATATATGTATATGGGTCATGGTTGATCATTGGTTGTTTTACACATTTTCACATTTTACTACGTTGTTATTTTAGCAGGATTTGAAAGGGTACACTTGAATTCTTTTAAAACATTCTAGGGTTTTGAGGATGCTAAATTGTTTTTAACTGCAGTTAATTTTTTTCATAGGTTGGATGATTTTTCTAAAACACCTGTTTAATTTATTTAAATATTTTAAGCGTGTGTATTTTTCGCCATAGCTTTAAACAAAATGTTTCAGTAGAACTTTAAAATGAGCAGACGTTGCACACTAGGTTTGGATGGTCGCAGGCGATGTTGATTTTGAGATAGACGCTGACACTTGAGTGGATCGGGTCCAGCAGTACACTTCCGAGGGACTCTGTTTTTCGCATTAGATTAAGATTTAAAGTTTTTACGTAAAGATTTTGAGGATTATTTATATAGAGATTTTATGCTTTATTTTGAAGTTTAGTTTTGGATTATTTTAAAATTTGACGTATGATTTTGGTGGTTGATGATTTATGAATTTTTATGCATATAAGATTTTTAAAGGTTGAGTTGTTTTTTATGAGTGTTTCGAATTTTATGATTATAAAAAAAAATTAGTAGGATTTTAAATTAAAAAGTAAGGGACGTTTCAATTGGTATCATAACGAAAGACCCCGAAAGGGTTTTGTTATTGCCACTGCAAGAAGTTCGAGAAGTCACACCTCAAGTCCGTGAGTTTTACCGCTTTAAGATTTATATGCTGAGTTTTAAATGCTTTTATGATATAGAAATTTGGAGGTTGCATTTTTCTAAATTAAATGCATGTTGGTTACGTGGTTTGGACAGTGTGTACAACCATGTTTCCGAGACGTGTTATTCACGGGCACGGGGAAGAGGAGAAACGGGAGGAGAATTTGGTTTTTGCGTATCTCGAGATTTGCATTACCTAAGATTAAGTTGAGGCGAATTGAACTTGGTGATTTAGGACTGCATGTTTCGAATTCTGCACTGTGTAGGAAGAGAATTCCGAAGTTGATGGTATGGGTTGAATTTTAAGGAATCATGAACTTAGGGATTGAATTATAATCATACAAAATTTGAGGGACTTAATTGCTAGTTTTTGAAAATATTGGGGGTGATTTTGATATAATTCAAAAATATAGGGGCTTTGTGTGAATTTAAAAACTAAGGGGCTAAAATACGAAAATTTGGGGCTAAATTTGAGAATTCGAGAATTTTTGGGTCTTGATTTAAAATTTTAGGAAAATTATGGGGTCATTTTAGCAATTTTCGAAAGCTATGGGAACCGTTTTGTAACAAATTCGATAGTTTGAGAGGCTAGGAATGCCATAATTTAGGCTTAATTGAATAATCCGAGAACTTTGGGATTTAGATTGCAATTTTCTGAAAAATAAACTGGTCTAATTGATTGTAGTCGGCAAGTAAATTACTAATTAAGGGTTACATAAGGAATTGTGATTGAGGAAGTTAGACAAATATTTAGGTATGGGGATGTCCTATGAGGAACGAGAAATATTGGTATTAGCGATTTCGATGATAAAGTAAAATTTGTCAAATTAATAATTTTTGGGTATTATAATGAATTATATAGAATTAAAATGATATTACAGGTGTTATAAGTGTATGTCGTGAAACACAAAGAATATAAATATTAAAAAATATGATTTAATCAAAAATATTTTTATTTTTGATTTTATCGTAGTACACAAATATTTTTGGTTCAACAATTGATATCCAATTGGAAAGTTTGTACCTTAGATTTCAGAATTTTAGTAAGATATTTGAGGAGACAAATGACTGAAGTAGAAAATCAGTAAATGAAATTCGTTTATATTAGGATATTAGGCATAAAACTATTGAAGTAATGTTATGAAGGAATCGAGGAATACAAATTAAGAATATCGGAGTTCGTATAATTTTTAATCTTCAGTTTAAAGGATTTGAGAAAAATATTATTTGAGGACTATACGAGGTAATTGCAAAATTTGGAGAACTAAGTTAAAAGAAAGAATTTCATTTTGGGTTGACACTGCGATTGCTATGATTTCTAATGTCCAGAAACCTCTATTTTTGAATTTTGTCGCTAAACCTTGCAAGGATAAAGAAATTTGGGGAATTGTTTAAAGTTATTAAGAAATAACTCATAGGTTCATAAGATATTTATTTTTGGGGATTATGAAATTTTGAATCTAAGTTCTAATTGGCGATTAAGAGTATAACTGTTGTCAGGAGACATGTATTGCATATGTCGGGCTTTTAAGAATGTTAAACACTTAAATTGGATATGTGAGACCCTGAATTATGTTGACTACAATAAATTAAAGAATGACATTTTTAGGTTAAAGAAATTACTCTAATTTTTGTGATAACAAATAGATAACTATCTTACGTAAAATAAGTCACAGAACATAAACATGCATCGAGGAAAGAGTAGCATAATAAGTTTTGCATTTATACGATACTAAGAGTAAATTATATTGGAATGTGGATAAAAGTTTTCTTCCATATGGTGTTAAGATTTTTGTAAGTGTAAGGTCATTTGACATGGTCTTGAGTTCCGAAGTTACATATAAGTGTTTGATTTTATAGCGGGATTTATAATTAAATCATAATGTGAATTGTGACTCGATACACTTGAATCATTTAAGTACTTTGAATGCTTGGGATTTTTAAAAAAAAATTTGATGATAGTGTTAAGGACAATATGCTTGGCATATACATGAATGAGGTTTTAGTAAGTACCGGTCATTAAGGTGTTTTATAATCAAGGATACTATATGATGACTATGGATCAAAACTTGGTTTTGAAATAGGAATATATTTTGGAAAAATTAAATTATACGATCAAGACGACTTAATGTAAAATCAATCAATTAATTAATCTTTGGGAAGAAAAAAACTTAAGGCAGTTTAGGATTTATAATTGATAGAGGATGTAGAGTTAGTTAAAATTTTGATTTCCTTGATGTCAAGAAATTTGGTATAAATGTATAATAATAGAAGATGTCATATCAGAGTAGCAGCGAAAGCGTTCAGATTAAGTATGAAATGAATGAGGGAGCTTAAGCTTTTCAATAATCAAGAGTAGACAAATTTCGAGAATGAAATTTTATTTAAGGGGGGAGGATTTGTAACGCCCGAAAATTAGTACACGTAGACCGCATGCATGAAAATTATTAAATTGTTAAAATATTTTGATTAAATGATTTTGGATGCATGAATGATATATTTTGAGTGCCTAAATGATTAATTGTATAATTTTGCTTGATTTCTAATTTAAAGATTTTTAGACGATTATCGGGGTTGACCGGGGACGGAGGACCGGAGACGATTAAGGTGTTAAAGATTTAAAAGCTAAATTTTTATTTTTAGTTAAGAAAATTTTTATTTTAATTAATTTAAGATTTATTGAATTTTTAAAGTCAAATTTAAATTAATTAATGGGAGTAAGGAAATAATGTATTTTATAAGGGATTTTTTTGAAAATAGATATTTTTAAATCTTTTAAATTGATACCTAATAATTTTATAAATCTTAATGGGCCTAATTTATTAATTAAAAACTAGGGTTGATTATGCCAATTAATTAAGTGATTAAAGAAGGCTTTTATTATTTATTTTTAAAAAAGAAGAAGATAATAAATAAGTAAATAAATAAATACATAAATAAATAAGAGTCTTAGCCCTCAACACACACATTCTCACCTAAACACACACACCACTCACATGAAATGAAGGAATGCTACGGCCGAAACTTGTGTTCCGTGGCAAGAGAGTTCTTGATTTTTTTTTCTTTGTTCTTCGATTTTCTTCCTCGTTCTTCCTTCTAACAGCGATCACCCGACTCCCTTTCATCCCATGGTGGGTTTTCGGTAGGTTTTGACAAGAAAAGAGGATAGAAATCAACTTCCGTTCGTTACCGACATTCCACCGCTTCGGTATTCGTATTTCGAGCGTTTTAAACGCAAAGACATGTTTCTAAACTTTCTTTTTGCCCCATTCAAATCATAATATGTGGGTTTTATGTTTTAACGTATGAAAATTATATTAATCAAATTATTCGACGGTTGGATAAATATTTTTCATATTTCTGACGTTTTTACGCTCGCTTGAGACGTGTAATGATTTCTAAAAGACATGCTGCCATTAGCGGACATTAAAGGAATGGAAAAGGAGTCGTTTAAGGGTAGGATGAGGTATGGTCATATGCAAAACGAACCATGCTTGGGTGAGACTAGAACCTAGAGTTTTCAAGAGTTTCTTGGGGATTATGGGACGGCTAGGGGCGGCTGACCAGGGGCTCAATCATGCGTGGTCAAGACCCTGTGAGGGCTGCGTCCTAGGGCTAGGAAGAGTCCTAGCATGGCTGGACTCGCTGATGGACGAAGGAAGGGAGTTACGGCCACAAGGATGGAAGTTAGGGCTCGATTCTTTTGGGAGGCTAGGCGAGGAGGCTGTGCATGGTTAGGGCTGTTCAGGGGCTGGTCTAGTAGGGCTAGTAGGGTCCTAGGAAAGGGGCTAGGGTCTGGTCCAAGGCTGGCTCGAGGGTGGCTCGAGTAATTTAGAAACCGTGGCTTAGGAATGAAAGAATGGTTCAAAAATGGTCTGGGAAAAATAATGGGCTCGAACCGTGGTTCACGGGAGATGGTTCATGGTTCACGGGGGTAGTTTAGGGATGAAAAGCTTATGTTTAAAATTTGGGAAAAAAATATTAAGTTTGGAATTATTTCGTGTTTAAAATGCTTCACGATTTAATTATTAAGTCATTAAATCGAAATGCTCGGGTTTAAATCTAAGAAAAATATTATAAGTCAAATTTAAGCTTATATGACGCTATGGGATAGGCCCGAGTCAAGAAAATTAAGAAAAAGTCAAAATCCGGAAGTTTGTAATCTAGGGGTAAAAAAGTCATTTTACGTGTCGGGTAGTTCGAAAGCTCTAGCAGTGTCCCGAGGAATCATAATACATGCTAAACGATATTTTAAAATGTTTACAATGAAAATATGATATTTTTCTGCAATATGCAAAGGTTGTACGATTTTCCATGAAAATTGCTATTTTACGAGTTTGAAGGATACAATATTTTATAAAAGAAAGGAAAATATTTTGAAGTATGTGAATTGACTGTGACAAATATGATATGATATAATTGAAGATATCTTGAGGAAAAAGACCCCAGAGGGAGCTCGTTTACGGCAGAAGGCCCCAGAAGGAGCTCGATGATCGTATTTCTTTTTTTTTTTGGCCCCACCCCCATGTACTTTGTGAGCTAAGACTGATCAGTCGATCACATGATGATACGATTACAGATAGTCACTTTCAAGGATCAAACTTCACCCAAAATGATATACGATGATCAAAAGCTTTACGATTTAATGATTTATGATATGATATATGATAACAAGTTTTTACGCCAACTTATTTTAGTAAAAGATTTATTTTAAAGCTTCACGTGCCTGTATATGTATTATTTGTTACATATGTTTAAAACTTGTTGAGTCATTATACTCACTAGGTTTGGATGGTCGCATGCGATGTTGATTTTGAGAGAGGCACTGACGCTTGAGTTGATCGAGTCTGGCAGTATACTCCCGATGGACTTTATTTTCCGCATTAGATTAAGATTTAAAGTTTTTACGGAAAGATTTTGAGATTATTTATTTAGAGATTTTATACTTTATTTTAAAGTCTAGTTTTGGATTATTTTAAAAGTTGACGTATGATTTTGGTGGTTAACGATATATGGATTTTTATGCATTTAAGATTTTTAAAGGTTGAGTTGTTTTAAATGAGTGTTTCGAATTTTATGATTACAAAAAAAAAATTAGTAGGATTTTAAGTTAAGGGATGTTTCATCGGCCAACCCCTGAAATTCCGACGATCGAATCTCGATGCAAATTTTGTTTAGATTTCTATTGCTATCTATACAAGGAATCAAGTTTCTGATTGCGAACCTTATTTGATGATCGAAAGAAGAAGATCCGTTCGTAGAGATTTAGACGAAGGACCAACTCTACTAATTTCGGACCGGTTTGGTGTCCAGTGTTAAATGCACAAAGATAAACAAATCTAAACACCATATGAATGTTTTAAATCGTAAGACGTCAAGGAATATTTTGAACATCAAAATAAAAATTTTAAATTGCGTCTTATGTGCGAGAAAACGATACTCCATTAATAGTACCAAAACCAAACCGATCAACCTCATGCAAATACAACATAAGCACAAATTTTAACCTCCTTTTTCCAAAACACGAGAAATCTCATAAAATCACCTAAATACTTAGATTTTTACATCGCATACTCCATTCAGCACTGTAACAACATTTTTTTGCTCAAAATGGCATGCAAGGTTGTTCGGATAGAGTCTTCATTATTCCAGATTGAACCTCATAGCCCAGCACATGATGACACAACAATGTACATTATCCCGGCAGCTCGACCATATGGTGGTTCTTAGCCATATCATTCGTTCGTGCCATCGAAACTATCCATGGCATTTGCGCGCTTTCTCTCCCTCCAGTTCTCACCCCATACTTTGGCCTCAGCAACAGCACGTTCTCTGTCCAAGTCTCGGTTTCTTGGCGTTTCTCTTGCTCTGCCACCACTGACAGGGCTGTCTTTTTGAGAACCGGGAGGGTCCAAGTCATCCAAACCCAATTTCCGGCCGGACCCACTTCCAGTTTCAATCCTTCGTAAGTCTGCACCAGCCCTAACAGGATCTCTCCTCCGATGGTCAGGCGAATTTTTATAAGTGGAGGGGGAGCCCTGGTGGCTCAGATCGTATAAGCTATAGGTTCCATCGGATGTGTGCCTACGCTCATCCCGGTGCCGTGGAGTAGACGGACCAACTCTGTTGCTCTGTGAGACTGGTGCATTAGGGTCATAGGTTTGGGATGCTAAATATGTTAAAGCAGTCACAACGTCACCAATTAGAGGTCTTGTGGCAGCTTGCTCTTGCAAGCACATAGCTGCAACTGCCAATGCTTGATAAAGTCCACGAATTGGATATCGACCTTGCAACAGAGGATCGGCCATCTTCGGAAATTTCCTTCGATCTTTGAAGAGTGGCCTTGCCTAAACGTTAAAGAAAAAGAAAGTTCACTACATGATGGCGGAGCCAAAAGTTTAGGGTAGTGGATTTTATTTGTATTTATATTTTATTTTGAGGAAAACTCGAAAATTTAGGGAAGGGTATGTCATACTTTTTTGTAATATAATTACATAGAAAACTTAATGAGGCAACTGCCCCTGCCACCCTCCTTGCTCCCCTCAGACTCAGCCACGATAGTTCATCACCTTTTTTTTTAAACACCAACATGATATAACTACAATCTCATTTATAAGTTCTTAAAAACCAACCAATCCACCATTGAGAAAATTTGTCGGCCACGTATTATGTCGAAGGAGCATGACAAAGCAGAATAAAATACAAGCTTAATTTGAAAGTACATAAAAAACACTTACCCATGCAACAAGATTATGCTCCCCTGCGCCCTTAGTGTTGTCAATAGCCTTTCGGCCCGTGATTATCTCCAAAAAAACGACTCCAAAACTATAAACATCGGATTTTAATGTAAGTTGGCCAGTCATGGCATATTCGGGAGCACAGTAACCATACGTCCCCATCACTCTAGTTGAAACGTGAGTTTTATCCCCGACGGGACCCAGTTTTGCAAGTCCAAAATCCGATAATTTGGGGAAATATCCATTTTCAAGAAGGATGTTTGATGATTTTAAGTCTCTGTATATGACTGGTGGATTGGCTTTGTCATGCAAATATTCCAACCCTTTTGCCGCACCAGCAGCAATCTTCATTCTCGTATTCCAGTCTAAAGGTTCTTTATCTGGATGAAGATCTGTGTACAGAGATGTCACCATTATGAGCTACGCAAAGAGAGAAGGCATTCAATCACATTTGTTAACGTATAGTTAATTGATAAGCTGAACACCATGAACCCTTCAAAACATAATTTTCTTAATCATCTCAAACTTTGAGCAAAGAAAGTTATCATGTACATGATCGACCAGAGGTTGTGTACTACGATTTCTACGAGTTTGTGCAACGTGAGCTCAATTCAAGCACCATGAGGATTAGACAGTGAACTGATTCATCTAGTTCAATGCTGACACGCTGACATCCAAGCAATTTCATCTCAAGTGCATCTACTCTATCCTCCTCTCCATTTATACATGTATCAGAATATGGTTAGGAAAAAAGAGGGCAAATAGACCCAATCTCCTTAAACCATTCAAACCTTCAAAATATACAATGGTTGATTTATTCTCGGAGGCTGGAGTCTATGCTCTATCATCTTCCAGGTTCTAATTATTTACAAGCTGGAATAAGATCCAATTTTTTCTCAAGCAAACTCAAGTACAGTAATTTTAGTGTGATGATGCTTCATATATAATCGTGAAATTATTACAAAACCATCTACAGCACCTTATATAATATCTATGAGGTTAAAGAGTTGACTGGCGTAGCTATAATGTCCATTAGACCATCTAGCTTAGCATAATGAGTTTATTTTCTTTAACATAGCAAGCTATATTGAGCTAATTGAAATTCATTTAAACAAGTCACTGATACAGCATCATCAAAAAGGAGGCCAGAATCAGACAAAAGATTATTTGTGAAAATTCCCAACAGATTACCAATGACCATTGGCTTTTCTTTAGCATAGCAAGCCACACAACTACTTGAAATTGATTTAAACAAATAGCTGATACATCACCATCCAGGAAGCCAAAATCACACATGAAAAGATGATTTGCGAAAATTCAGAAGAGACTGCCAATGACCATTGGCAGCCACGTGCGGTTCAGGCTCGGCAATTACCTCCCCTGGATTAGGAAATATTTCTTGCATTTTTTGAAAACATCCCACTTATAGCTCAGTGTTGTATATTAGCATACCGCAAAAAGCACAAAATATGTTAATTCTAAGTTTTGGCCCTCTTAAGTCTTGACCTTAGGACCTAGCTCTGCCCCTGCCAGTAACCCAATTACATATCTTGAACTATCCCCCGTAAAAGAAAAGCTGCAGCAGAGCTGTTATTGCACTCGAAATGCCAGTGATATTATTTTTTAATTTGTTGACCATTGCAGCCTTAAAGCTTGAAAGTAACAATGAATCCTTAATCATAGTCCAGAGGTCGAGCATCAGCATTAGTGGCAACTGTTAAAATCCCTTTTCCTCAACAGAAGCTTGGTCTGATTGATTTAACGCCACATGTTCCACGAGTATTGGTAAAAGTGCTAACTACCACTGCATAACCATGAATCCTTAATCACAGTCCAGAGGTGGAGCATCAGCGTTAGTGGCAACTGTTAAAATCCCTTTTTCTCAACATAAGCTTGATCTTATTGATTTAACGCCACATGTTCCACAAGTATTGGTAAAAGTGCTAATCTACCACTGCATAACAATGAATCCTTAATCACAGTCCAGAGGTGGAGCATCATCATTAGTGGCAACTGTTAAAATCCCTTTTTCTCAACAGAAGCTTGATCTGATTGATTTAACGCCACATGTTCCACAAGTATTGGTAAAAGTGCTAAACTACCACTGCATACATCATATTTCACATGTAAAATTGCAGCACAACCAAATGCCCCCTTACCTCCGCAACTGATAAAGTTATGAGAGACAAAGCATCAGGGAAATTAATCAAAGGAGTTCTAGAACGCCTAGAAGCGTAAAAAATGGAAACAAAAAATGGTACAGGATCACTATAACATTTAAGTTTCCAAATAGACAATGAAATAACGATGACACTTGGTGTAAAATTCAGTAAAATGCCTCTTATACCTCAAAACTATTTTTACAATACCAAAAAGAAAACATACATTTGCACTGGATGTGAGCATTCTATAACTTATCAGCTTTTTCAGTTGAGCTCCTCATTGAAAAAAAGAACATATATTGACTGACCCTTTTCTGTGCAATGGTAATGATTTTGTTTGATGCTCGGTTTAATGCCTCTAGGTTGTGTGCAACACATCACAATACAATAACAGAATGGACGCACATGTGATAAACACACAAATAAAAATACAATTTTTCTGCAAGTGTTTCCTGAAGATACCAAATAGTTAATGTATTTAAAACATAACCAGATCAACAGATATTCATAAAGAATGATATTAATTTCTTTTTTAATTTATTACTTTTACGCATAACAAGATCTTTAAGAAATTTAGATGGATTTATGGGATTGCCAAAAAGATTATATATACTTATTCGTTAGCAGAAATTATAGATGGCTGTTCTGTGCAGCCGAACTGACCGTGTAAATGGTCTTCTAGAGATCCCAATGGCATGTACTCGTACACAAGTAGACGTTGGTCTCCATCAGCACAATACCCAATCAGGTTGACAAGATTTGGATGGTGTAAAAGGCTAAGCATGAGAACCTCCACTAAAAATTCTCTATTTCCTTGAAGGCCGTTCCGATCGAGCTGTTTAACTGCAACCACCTACCAAAAGAAGGCACTTTCATAATTTCAAACTAGTGTAAATTAAGTGCAGTTAAAGCTCGAAGACCATTATATTTATTAATATATCAAGCGATAAAAAGGAAATAAAATTGCCATACTTTCTTCCACAATCAAGCTATTAGGCTAGACAAAAAGCAGTGGCGATGAAGTCCGTCAAATTAGTGAATTAGGAATAAATCACCTGTCCTGTGCTTTCCAGGCGTCCTTTGTAAACACGTCCAAAGCCACCTTCACCAAGCAAGCATTCTGGTCTAAAGTTTTTCGTAGCTACTGCAAGCTCGCGAAAGGTAAATGTTTGTGCGGCAATATTGGCTGTTGGTTCTTTGGGAATTGAGGCTTCCCTTTTAGAATCATTGCTGCCCCGCGATTTCGATTTATCTTGGGAAAAATTAGGCAAATACAAGAATAAGAAAAACCAAGAATTTTAGCATTTTGAATATTTTACAAATTGTTATCCCACTTAAAATCTTTTAGGTTAGCCTACTAGAAATAATCTGACTACGGTCGTACTAATAAACATAGCTAAACAGATACACATCCCTCATCCTCGAGGATTCTAACTGATAATATGTAATCGGAATTTTGCACTACTCACGCCAACAATTTTCGTTCAACTAGAAAAAATCCAATTTGGGAAAATATTTATTTTAGAAAAAAATATCCCAGTAGCATTCAATGTACAATGTACAATAAAATTCAGCACAAATTAAAAGTCCAACCATAATCAAGAAACACGTCCATGACCTCTATCTAAAACACATAACCACACAGATAAAACGGCAGAAAACCAAAGAAAAAGCATAATGAGTACACCAAGAACTAAATTACCGCAAATGATAGACCAGACCGATAAACAATTTTTCCTTTACGATTAAAAAATATTTTCTCAAATCTCCAAATCACAGAAAAAACACACAAATACCACAGATCAAGCCAGTGAAAAGAAACCCTAAGCTATGGCATCACCAAGAAAAACAAAAATGACATAAAAACTCTAATTTAGGACATCCAAAAACACTTATCAATCCCCAAAAATGGAGAAAAAACACCCTTGAAATGGCAGAAAAGAAAATGTCTCAATCATGTACCTGAACTCAATCTATTCACATGGTTGTTAGACTGAGCTGCTGAACAATCTTTAAAAGACTCCTTCTTTGGTACTTCTTTAACTCCACTGTTATTGCCAATTCCTTCTTTTTTTGATGATCCAAAGCACGGAAGACACCCCATATCAGTTCAAAACAACAGACCCACCTCAAGAATCTCTCACTAAATCTACATATAATCCACTATGCTAATATATATTTACCAAAAACTGCATTTTTCTCAGCTTTTCACGGCGAACCCACCTCATAAAAACCCCATCTTTAACATAATTTTAAGCAATAAACAGCGTATCAATCTTCCCCAGCACCTCAAGATATGAGATCAGCTCACAGCTAGTTTAAAAACAAAAGCAGATCAAATCCAAGAAAATCTTGATTCTTCAATTGAAAGGTTAAGAAAGCCTAACTAAAATTGCAAAATTTAGTAGAAAATTATAATGTTGCTATATAAATGCGTGCATTTTATATGTGGAAACTGGAAAATAAAGAAACGTGAGAGACGAAAAGTCAAAAAAGAGTATTGTTTTTATCTTTATGGTAGTTTAAATTTTGTAAGAGCGAAATTAGTTGAATGTGGGAGAGTTTTCGAGGGAACTGTGCGGTATGAAATCCGTGTGCAGTGTAGTTGGACAAACTATTTGGGACATCGAGTGAAATTTACAAGCTTTAAGTGGCAACGACATGATATTATTTGTATCACTAGTAGCTCTTTGGTTCCTTCACTTCTGAATTTCACTTGTGAAGTCATTCTACCAAATTTTATAGTTTTCTAATGAGTTTAAGATATTTGAATTTGGGCTCAAGTTTGAAATGAAAATGAGTTTGAAATAGGATTCGTGAGTTTGTGGTTTTAATTACACTCATATTCTAGATTTCGTTAATAATTCTATGAATNTAAGCTTATAGATGACTCGCAAATTCGCTTTTGAACTTGAACACGGGAGAGTAACGATCCATGATTCATAGAATATATATATATATATATATTTGAAAATTTAGGTTTGAGAGTTTTGTTCCATTTAAATATTTGTTTACTGGTAATAACATAGGAATATATATATATCTGTTTGTGTGTGTGTGTGCGCGCGTGTGTAACCGACATGGTTTACACGTCATTCAATATTTCAACAATGTGTGCATAAACGACATGTTTTATAATATTTCAACAAACATCGTACTTCTCACAATATACACACGTGTGTGCATAAATGACACCCTTTAAATATTTCAACACGCATCGCACTGTGTTTGTGTATAAATGACACGCATGTCGATATTCAACACGCATCACACTACTCATAAGAGCATGTTCAAAGGCATAACTCCATTGTATGTTTCTACAGTTGTGAGACGATGTTACAGCGATGATGTTGAAATATTAATTTTTTTAAATTTCATTTAATAACTTTATATTTAAAAAACACACAATAAAAGCACATAATTGAAAAGAATTGCAATTACTCAAAATTAAAAATTACAAATAACTAAAAAGTGAAATAATTTACATATGCATCCAATGTAAACTTCAAATATTTTCGATCAAGTTCTTTCGAAGTTTGTAGTGCAATTCTCAATTCTAATGCTGACACATCGCTTCAAAAAGGCGTCGAAGTCTACAATAGGATCTCTTGAAGGGACTACATCTGGATACACATATTCATTATCTCGAGCTAGGAAATTACGATCTTCCATCATATCATGATTTTCATTCTCAACCATCATGTTATGGAGAATGATACAATTTTTCATTTTATAATATAAATCAATTTGATACCACATGCAAGATGAACCTTTCAATATACCCCAGCGTAAGCAATTATTCGTGAAGTAATATTTATATATTCTTTCAACCCCAACAACACATTTTCTATTTTTTTTGTTTCCATTTGTAGCAAAAACACGACTTGACTCCCCCCGCTTTCAGCACTACAACACATGTAAACACTATCCAGTTTAGTGGTCGTCTTGACGATAAGAGCAATTAATCCATCACATTCACAATTCATCACATGATGAAGAGTCTGTATTTTACATGAAAAATATTGAAGAATGAGTGCGAAAAAATATTGGAGATTGTGTATGTGGAAGAAATCAAATATTATGTGTAAAATGAAATCAAAACGGAGGTTTATTTATAGATTTTTTTTTCAATTTTATAAATTATAGCCGTTGGACTTTATTTTTATTTTTTAAAAGTAAACATTTTATTATTATGTTTTGGAATTTTTTTTATAATTTTTTTTTTAACTTTTAAATTATTAATAACATATAGATTAATATGGTCATTGGATCTCCAATCTGTTTGTTGGATCAAACTTTAATTTTAAAAAAAATTAAAAAAACGATGGACACATTACCGTGCGAAGAGTCTCTCCGTGGGGCCATCATGTTCATCACGTGTGAATAATTCCGCGTGCTTCTTCCCTGCGCCTTGGAGGGATGAGAAAGCTACGCGGGCGTGGAAAATGTGTGAGGGTAGATGTTCTGTAAACCAATTGTTGCTAGGAATTTTATTGACTCAGTTGTAATAAATAATTTTTATTTTAATATAATTCATTATTTCATGGTTTGTTATTTTTTTATCTGTATACTCATTTGACCAACATAGATAAATACTTTGATTATACTTTAATACAAATGAATCGTAATTCGATGTTGAAACTCATTTGTAAACACTGTATAATCTAAATTCGTTCCTAGTCGATTCAGCCGCCTAAAACATAGATAAATGTCGCTTGAGCTCGAGACTAGCATATGTGATGTTGTGTACCGCGTTTTTTGGTAAGGACATAGAGATGTCCAAACATGCAGATGGGTAGTCATATGATGATTATACCGAACTACCCTCCCTAGGACTTTTCAAATGGTTATCATTCATCGAGATGATAAGTCCGTGGTTATGATTGTACACCATTAGTCCTTACGACCCGGGACAACACTGAGGCTCTATATGCTAGGGTTGTGCTTTGACTCGCTTACCGACTCCAGGAGGGTCATCAGGTGGCGAGATTGGGTACAGTTGCGACACATGTAGGAGCCAGTGTATAGTAGTCGGAAATTCACCGCTCACCTACGGGTGTGGATATCCTATGTGATCTAATGAAATAATAGTGCATGGAATCTCTGGCCAGAATATGAGATGTACATTAGGGAAAGAGTTCTCCAATTGTACATGTGATGCCACTATTTATTCTCAAATATGTGTCACACGGTTATCGAATTCTTATGCAACCCTTGATGAACCCATGGTTGCAGATTCGATCGGGATATTTGAGATGAAGGGATCGTACTGTACGTTAATCATAACTGACTGGTTCTTGCAGACACTATCATTGATACCTAGGAAATCATGGGGCGATGCTACTAGACGCTCTTACCATGATTCGATGGGTTTAATCAAAAAATGGTTTCTGACATTTTCATAATCAAATGTTGGTGCATGTAATGTGGGTAAATTAGGATAAACCCGAATAAAGGAAATTGTCTTGAATCAGAAAGAGTTGTGAACCCACGACTAGCTGTATCTATGAACCATTGAGGGTCACACAAGAACTGGTTTACTTGTTCTCGTTGAGATAATGAATTCAATGAGTTGAATTTATAACGAGATAATGAATTCAATGAGTTGAATTTAAAAGAAATAATTTTGATATGGTCAATCGATAAGCTTATAAATAAAGTTTATAAAAGTTTATAGAAATTTTGAGAGTATGACTGCTAAAACAGTCAAAAAGAGTACACATGTCTTATTTAGATATTGGTGATATCGAAATTAAAGTGTGCATCATAATAACAAACAAGTTGAAATTGTCACATCGATGATATTGGATCGTCGATCGGGATTATGATGAGAATAATGTAATGGAAGCATGAAACATGGGCTTGTAAATGCTAATTTATTAAAGTTCAAATGGGCTTTAAATGATTAAATTATATTTTAATTGAGTTAAAATATGGCCCATAAAGTTTTATAAAATATGATATTGATTTATGTAATATGAAAATATTCATGATACCATAATTTTAAAACTTGCACAAAAAGAAAATAATATTGGATAATTATGGGTGTGCTAATTTCGAGAGATATAGATTTAATGAGATCATTAACTTAATTAATATGATTAATTAAGGAAACAATTATTAGTTAAAATAATAATAATAATATATGTATTCCTTTTTTGATCAATTGAATTGAGACCACCGAAATTTTCCAAAACAAAAGGAGAGGGCCGAAGATTTTGTAAAAAAAAAAAGAAAAAAAAGGGAGAAAGTCTCCAATTCCATTGGCCATTCTTACTCTCAAAAGGTTTTGAATCAATTTTGTTTTCTTTATCTCGAACGCAAAATATCTTCAAAATTACTAGTGCAATTTTGAAGATGAATAAATATTCCGATCGTGGACCTGATTCGGAGATCGAAGAAGGAGGTTCGAAGAAAGTTCGTAGGGATTTACAATAAGAGCTACGTCCGCTAATACAGAATAGTTGGAGCCGAGTGAATTATTCACTAAGGTATATACTAAACATCCTTTTTATGTCTATTTAATTTAAACCATATGAGTGTCCAAAAATTATTTTGAATGTCAAATAAAAATTTAAACTTCCGCTGCGTTTTGGACACAAGAAAACCGATGTCCCAACAATGGTATCAGAACCAGGTTCTCTATATCGTATGATTTAATTTCATGTTGAAATTTTATTTCTAACCACACAAGAAAATTTTTCATAAAATTGATGCACCATAAAAATTTGATTTTTAATAAAAAAATATATATATTTTGGACTGCCCGAAACTGTTCCGCGGGCAGTGTGTGCAGTGTATGCGCGCAGCGGGTGGGCAGCGCTGGTGGCTTCCCGAGAATGTCTCGGGCACCGTGCTGGGTCGTGAGCTTGAATTGTTTGTGCCTAGGGTGTGATTTTTTGATTTTACAAAATTTTGGATAAAATTGATATTTTGTGAAAATTGTTCAGTTTTTCCTTAAAATCAAATTTTACTAACTTTATAATTTTCTTGCAAGGTAAATAATTAGAATATGATTTTAATTATTTATGTCAAAAATATGTTTTACAAGAAATCAATTATTATTGAATAAATTGAAAATTAAATAAAAGATGTTTATTTAATTTATTAATTCTTTAATAATTGTGGTGGTTAATGATAATATAATTAGATGCATGATTTAAACAATTAATTAAATCTGTTTAATTAATTGATATTAATAAGTGATATTAAATGCATGAAGGATGATCGAGAGTCTTGACCAATGTGTTATGTGTATGTTAGGATATTTTACTATTTTATTTATTTTGTTAATATTTGATATTATTAAAGTGGGCTTGGTTTATGGCTCGTTCTCATCCCATGAGATGTATCATTTATGTGACATGACTATTTAAATATAATTATTAGAAATAGTGGGAGATCAAGACTGGACGATGGTGGGCCCGATGCACAAGATGAAGACATGTAAAATATTGGAAGCTTTTGTAAGTTGTGTTTTCATCCCTGCATTCACCTAGGTTTTGGGTCTGGATCCATGTCTGGCTCACATGGATATAATTGTGTTGGTGATCGATCATCCTTATTTAATGCTGAATGTCATATCATGATATATATATGTGATATATATAGTAGTATGCATGGATGTATATTATTAAATAATATACTTGCATGAATCGGGCAAACATACAAATATGGCACGCGATTTTAAATTAAAATGATGAGTCAACTTTAAAATTAAAATCTTTCATTTTGAATAAGATTTAAAATTTATATCAAACCACAAAAGTAAAAATTAAAGGAGTTCAATTTATTCTTGCCTTCCATCAACCGTGGTTGCATGTTGAACGCTACCTGCGGACAATGTCTGGCTCATATTATTGGGGAGACCTAGACGCCAGAAAGCTGTGACTTCCACCGGACATATGATGTGAATTGAGTGAAACACCCATTACTTCGGTTCATATTATTGGGAGAACTCATGGCGACCGTCCACTACAATTCAATATTGATGGGTCGTTTTGACCCGTGAAAATAAACGACATCATATTATTGGGTCCTTATTAAACGTGAGGCAAAACACGCAGATGTTGCATAGGGATGCAATTGGATTCTATATTTTAGAAATTATGATTGGCTGATATTATTCGGGATCATAATTGTCTAATGGGGCTCTACGTGCCCACTAAGGAAATGTGATTTCTCTTTTTCGTCAGAAGGTGGTGGAAATGTCAAAATAGTGTGATGGAAATTTATAAAATAAAAATCCATATTTTATATCTTAAAAATATTTGAAAATAATCAGCAATCATTATTCTGTTTCCATATCAGTATATTTTCGATTCTGTCACGTAATCCATTTCTGTTATTAACAAGCTAATCGAATCTAATTTTCAAGACTGGCCCGAAAATTTTTTCTAATTTCGAAAAAAATGACATAGACACTTGTAACGCCCCGAATATTCGAAGGTCCACGTGAACCACATCCATATAAATTATTAAATTCCTTGTGTATTTCAATTAATTGTTTTAATTGCATTAATTAATTATGTTGCGCATATTGGCATGTTTAAAATATATTTTTCAACATGGTTGCATTAAAAATGTATTTTTAAAGGTTATTCGAGTTGAGATCGAGGAACGGATACCGATGGCTGAAAAATAGAAAATATTTTTATTAAATAATTGTTTTTTATTATTTAAAATATGGGTGGTACTTTTTCATATTTTTTAAAATAGAGGGTTTTGAGGTGATTTTATACGTCGGGACGTAAATCTTATCGGTGTTGGTTTTTCAACAAAAATACAAACGTTTTGGCAACCCGACTTATAAATTCACAAACTTATTTAAGCAAAATTATTTTTAATATTTTAATGAAGCACTAATGGGTCTAATTTACATACTTAGTGGGCCTAAGCCTTATTAGTAGATTAATTAAGTACTTAATATAGAAAACCCACCCCATACCCTACCATATGCATGCCCACTTTCTCAACTCCAATCAAACGCTTTCTCCCAAAGCAAACACGGCACACACCAAGGATTTGAAGAGAAAATTTCGGCTATTGCTAGGAAAATTCAAGCCAAGGTCCTCCTCGTCGTCGTTCTTCAATCGTCAACATAAAATCGTGCGTTTAAAACGCAAAGGCACGTCATATTCTTTCCTTCAAACATCTATCACACCATAGTATTAATTTAAAAATGTTTTTGCATGAAAAACAAGTGACGTTTTATTCATTTTCGTTTTTACCTGAACATGGATTTTTAAGGCTTAGGTTTTGTTTCAAAATCATGTTTATATGAGGGAAAAGGGACTGCTATGAGTTAGGGATTAAACAAGCATGTTTTTACATGAGTTAGGGTCCTAGAAACACAACCCACAGACTGCACAACATGATAAAATAGAAACTGGAACCATCGGGTGACATGTGTGTCTTGTAGGCTCGGTTCTGTGCATGGGCTGGTGAGGGCTCGGCCAGGGCTGGGTCAGGGTCAGGGTGGTCTTGGTCTAGGGCTGGGTTGGGTCCTAGGGTGGCTAGGGATCAAGTAGTCCATACACGGTTTTGAGGGCAGCGGGAAAGAAGGGCTTGGGGATGGCCTGCGCGCGAGCCAGACTGGTCCATCAAGGTCAAGGGATGTTGGTCAAGGGTTGGGTCATAGGTTTGTGCAGGGTGGCTCGACGTGGCTCGAGCCAAATGCAGGAGAACATGGGAGCGGAAGAGGCACAAGCACACGGCTCCTGTCATAAAGTTCAGTGGTTCTCAGCTTGGGTTCTAGTGGCTGGGCTGGGCTGGGCTGGTCTGGACTGGGTCTGGGCGTGGTCCAAGGAAGGTTAGGGTCATGAGGGGTCAAGTGGTTAAGGGCTGGAGGTGTCCTGGTTGGCTAGGAGTCTTGGTGAAGGGTAGAAGTCACGCACACACACATGCAGTTTCGGGTCTCACTTTATAGGCAAGTTTGAGCAACTTAGGGGCTGGTTCTTGGACTGGGCTTGATCAAAAGGGTTCCTAGATGGGTTGGCTCGAGTTTGGCTCAAGGTGACTTGGGCGTGGCTCGAGTAAATTATGAGATGACTTGGTGTTTTCGATAAGGTGTCAAAAACAAAAATAATAAGACTAAAATTGAATCCATGGGTCCACGAGTGTGGTTCATGACTTGAAAGGGTAAAATAAATAATAAAAATACTATGTTTAAAATTTGGGATCAAAATAATAAGTTTTGGATTTATCTGGGATTTAATCGTCGCACGAAACATTAATTAACGAATTAATTAAAAAGCCTAGTTTTAAGCTTAATAAAATTATGAAAAAGTTATATTTGAGCTCAAATATTTTTTAAAAGTATAAGTTTTTAATTTGAAAATTTTATATTAAGGTTTGGTTTAATTCGGGATTAAGACGTATTAATTTGTTATATTTAAAGATTAATTTAAAAGTTCTCAATTTACGCAAGATAAAAATATGAGAAAATTCATGTAAGCTTCAATAATTATTTGGGACATGTTAGAGTCAATGAAATTAGAAAAAGTCAAAAACGTGAAATTTTACGTCTATGGGTAAAACGGTAATTTTACAACTAGAAATTAGTAAACGTCATGGCAGTTTCCTGAATGTTGTTTTACATGCTAATATGATTATTTCAAATGCTTATGAATTTTTGTGACATTGATTTTAAATGTATACGATTTATTACGTCAAGATGTTATTTTAAAAGGTTATGATTTAATTTGTTAAAATATTTCTTTTAAATGTTTATGATTTACAAGCATATTTTAAATGTTTATGATGTTGAAATGTTTATTTAAAAGATTTATGGATTTTTATATGTTAAATGGTTTCTTTTAAAATATTGGTGGATTTTTATGAGGAAACGACAACGTTAAAAGATATTTTGCATGCTTGTTTTTAAAAGAAAAAGGATATTAAAGGCATGATTTTTATAAAGTGATGAAAATGTGAAACATTGGTGGAGGTGAAGTAATTGTGACTATTGAAGATATGAGGATAAGAATGGGGATATCGTGAGGAAAAAGGCCCAGAGGGAGCCCATTTATGGGAGAAGGCCAAGAGGGAGCCCGACGATCGTGTTTCTATTCGATGAGGATACGCCAAGGCTTAGTTGACAAGAGAGTCGTTGATGTCCCCGCCGCCCAGTACTGTGGTTTCATGTAGATGGATCCATCGACTTTTGAGGATGAGGAAGGTCACAATTAACGATCTGAATTCAAAAAAATGGAAAAATGTTTATGCTATGCAAGAATATATGTTATGAAATGAGGAAAAGGAAAAGGTTGAGATTCAAGTTATGCATGTTCATATGGATATGTTTATGAGAATATGAAAAGGTTTACGAAAATGTTTATGAAAATGTTTATGAAAATGTTATGGAAATGTTTATGTTTAAAGTTGATGCATCATTATGAAAATATTTTTGTTTAAAATTTATGCATCATGAAAATGTTTATGAAAATGGTTATGTTTAAAGTTTATGCATCTTCATGAAAACTATATTTTAAGTACAAGTATTTTTACGGTGCATGTGATCTGTATATGTATTACGTTGTTATCAAGGTTATGGTTTGTTGAATTTTTAGACTCACTAGGTGTGATTGATGCAAGTGATTATGATAATAATGTTAATGGAGGTCTTAATGGTTGACTTTGATGGACTGAAGGTGCACATGACCCGACGCTAGTTTTCCGCACTAGTTATGAATTATGATTTTAAGTGATGTTAAAGATATTTTTACGACGATTTATTTATGTTTATGAGTGGTTTTTGAGAGGTTATAGTATGGGCTATACTTTTCAAATAATTTTTTTGGGTTTGGTAAATCGTTTAACGATTTTACGATTTAAACTATTTTCCTTTGGATTTTTAAATGGTAATTGGGTATTTTATTTTAAAATTGATGTCAAGGTGTTTTAAAGTATATATATGTATATTTGAATTATGGAGATTAAGGAGGAAAAAAATTTCTAGAATGTTTTAAGGAAACGAATGACAGACGTTTCAGTTGGTATCAGAACAATGGTTCTGTAAAGGGTTGTGCCACCATCAGTGCCGGGAAGCTCAGTCGTCAAGCCTCAATCTGTAAGTTTACATGCTTTATATGATTTTATTATGTTACCTGCATAACTACATGAATTATATGTTTACGTCACATGTTTAATATTTTTATGATAATATATGATTTATATGTTTTAGAATTTTTATATGTGATACGATATGAAATAAGAAATTATTTGATTTCAACGTATGTTGGCTTTGTGGTGGAATTGGACTATGTTGATTTTTGGGAGTATTGACGTTCTACTTTTTGGGCCATAAGTTAATCGTGAATATTATGAATTTTTTTGGGACACGTAGATTTTCTAAGAAAATATTAATGACTCGTGGGTACTAGCTAAATCAATTTTGAGAATTTCACCTAAGGAATAATTATTCGAGTATTGCAACGACTTTGGAAGTAAGAAAATTTATAAATTGAGATTTTAAGTTTTGATGAAAGGTAAGATTGGTTATAGGAATTGATTTTGGGTAAATAAGATTAAAATTATCGAAATTTATGTTATGGGAAACCCGTAGAAGGGAAGTAAGAATGCCAAAAACTTATGGGTAAATCGTAGGATTTTTGAAATTAAGGACCAATTAAGATAATTTTTGAGAAAATTAAGAAGTAATTTTGCGATTGTTTAGGAATTTGGGGACTAGTTTAACGATAAGTGAGAATTGAATAGGTTAAATGATAAGAATTTTCGATGATTTAGGCTTGAAGGAATATTTAAAACCTTGGGATATCTTGGTTATAGTGTTATAAAGAATATTAATCAAGGGTTTTTAAGGATGAATCAATATTAGGCTTGAAAATTTAAGCGTTAGCGGAGACGTTTGAGATTTTAAGATTGAAATATGATAAGTTGGTGAACATTTTGGGTATAAAATAAGGAAAATAATATACGATAAATATGGTCATCCATCTTTCAATATTGAGAATTGTAAGAAAAGTTGAAATTCGAGGTTATAATAGTAACAACACTAAGTCATTGGGCCTTTTTAAGTTGCGATTTGCAAATAAAGATTTAGAAGGAAAATTTAATTGAGATCAAGGAGGCGTAAGGACATTCTAGAACTTAAGTTTTATCTGAGTTGCGCAGCGGAAGCGTGGATTTTTGGGATACTAGTCTAAGTCTAAACTGGTGACTATTAAGAATAATAGAATTTCGAGGACGAAAGTCAATTTAAGGGGGGAAGATTGTAATGCCCAGAATATTCGAAGGTCCACACGAACCACATGCATATAAATTATTAAATTCCTTATGTATTTCAATTAATTGTTTTAATTGAATTAATTAATTATGTTGCGCATATTGACATGTTTAAAATATATTTTTCTACATGGTTGCATTAAAATGTTTTTTTAAAGATTATGCGAGTTGCTACCGAGGAACGGAGACCGAGGGCTGAAAAATAGAAAATGTTTTTATTAAATAATTGTTTTTAATTATTTAAAATATAGGTGGTGCTTTTTCATATTTTTTAAAATAAAAGGTTTTGAGTTGATTTTATACGCTGGGACGTAAATCTTATCGGTGTTGGTTTTTCAACAAAAATACAAATATTTTGGCAATCCGGCTAATAAATTCACAAACTTATTTAAGCAAAATTATTTTTAATATTTTAATTAAGCACTAATGGGCCTAATTTACATACTTAGTGGGCCTAAGCCTTATCAGTAGCTTAATTAAGTATTTAATAAAGAAAATCCACCCCATACCCTACCATATGCACGCCCACTTTCCCAACTCCAATCAAACGCTTTCTCCCCAAGCACACACGGCACACACCAAGGATTTGAAGAGAAAGTTTCGGCTATTGCTAGGAAAATTCAAGCCAAGGTCCTCCTCGTCGTCGTTGTTCAATCGTCAACGTAAAATCATGCGTTTAAAACGCAAAGACACGTCATATTCTTTCCTTCAAATATCTATCACACCATAGTATTAATTTAAAAATGTTTTTGCATGAAAAACAAGTGACGTTTTATTCATTTTCGTTTTTACATGAACATGGATTTTTAAGGCTTCAGTTTTGTTTCAAAATCATGTTTGTATGAGGGAAAAGGAACTGCCATGAGTTTGGGATTGAACAAGCATGTTTTTACATGAGTTAGGGTCCTAGAAACACAACCCACAGACTGCACAACATGATAAAATAGAAACTGGAACCATCGGGTGACATGTGTGTCTTGTAGGCTCGGTTCTGTGCATGGGCTGGTGGGGGCTCGGCTAGGGCTGGGTCAGGGTCAGTCTGATCTTGTTCTAGAGCTGGGTTGGGTCCTAGGTCGGCTAGGGGTCAAGGTAGTGGCTAACGAAGAGTCCTAGTGAACTAGGACTCTCCCCCCATACACGGTTCTGAGGGCAGCGGGAAAGAAGGGCTTGGTGATGTCCTGCGCGTGAGCCAGGCTGGTCCATTAGGGTTAAGGGAGGTTTGTCAAGGGTTGGGTCATAGGTTGGTACAGGGTGGCTGGACGTGGCTCAGGCCAAACGCAGGAGAACATGGGAGTGGGAGAGGCACAAGCACACAGTTGCTGTCATGAAGTTCAATGGTTCGCAGCTTGGGTTCTAGTGGCTGTGCTGGTCTAGGATGGGTCTGGGCATGGTCCAGGGAAGGTGAGGGTCATGAGGGGTCAAGTGGTTAAGGGCTGGAGGTGTCCTGGTTGGCTAGGAGTCTTGGTGAAGGGTAGAAGTCACGCACACACACATGCAGTTTTGGGTCTCATTTTCCAGGCTAGTTTGGGCGACTTAGGACTGGTTCTTGGGCTGGGGCTTTGTCAAGAGGGTTCCTAGATGGGTTGGCTCGGGTTTGGCTTGAGGTGGCTCGGGCGTGGATCGAGTAAATTAGGAGATGGCTCGGTGTGCTCGAGAAGGTGTCAAAAACAAAAATAATAAGACTAAAATTGAATCCATGGGTCCACTGGTGTGTCTCATGACTTCGAAGGGTAGAATAAATAATAAAAATGCTATGTTTAAAATTTGGGGTCAAAATAATGAGTTTTGGATTTATCCGAGATTTAATCGCCGCACGAAACGTTAATTAACAAATTAATTAAAAAACCTAGTTATAAGCTTAATAAAAGTATGGAAAACTTTTATTTACGCTCAAATAAATATTAAAAGTCTAAGTTTTTAATTTAAAAATTTTATATTAAGGTTTGGTTTAATTCGGGATTAAGATGTATTAATACGTTATATTTAAAGATTAATTTAAAAGTCCTCGATTTAAGCTAGATAAAAATATGAGAAAATTAATGTAAGCTTCAATAATTATTTGAGACATTTTAGAGTCAATGAAATTAAGAAAAAATCAAAAACGTGAAATTTTACGTCTAGGGGTAAAACGATAATTTTACACTTAGAAATTAGTAAACGTCATGGCAGTGTCCTGAATGTTGTTTTACATGCTAATATTATTATTTCAAAAGTTTATGAATTTTTATGACATTGATTTTAAATGTTTACGATTTATTATGTCAGGATGTTATTTTAAAAAGGTTATGATTTAATATGTTAAAATGTTTATTTTAAATGTTTATGATGCTGAAATATTTATTTAAAAGATTTATATATATTTATATGTTAAAATATTTATGGATTTTTATGAGAAACGATAACGTTAAAAGATATGTTGCATGCTTGTTTTTAAAAGAAAAATGATATTAAAGGCATGAATTTTATAAAGTGATGAAAATGTGAAACATTGGAGGAGGTGAAGTAATTTTGACTATTGAGGATATGAGGATAAGAATGGGGATATCGTGAGGGAAAAGATCCCAAAGGGAGCCCATTTATAGGAGAAGGCTCTAGAGGGAGTCCGACGATCGTATTTCTATTAGATTAGGATAGGCCAAGGCTCATTTGACGAGAGAGTCGCTGATGTCCCTGCCGCCCAGTACTGTGGTTTCATGTTGAAACGTCTGCCTTTTTTATTAACATCATCATTACATGCATCCATCACACCTAGTGAGTCTAAAGACTCAACACACCATAATCTTTATAGCAAGTAATACGTATAAAACCACATGCAACAGTGAAAATACTTTTACTTAAAAATAACCTTTTCATGACATGCAAACATAAACTTTAACCTTTTCCCTTTTCCTCAACAAGACATAAAAACCTTTAACATATCATAAACATTTTCCTTTTCCTTTTCTTTTGTTGAATTCAGATCGTTAATTGTGACTTTCCTCAAACCTCAAAAGTCGATGGATTCAGCTACATGAAACTGCAGTACTGGGCGGCGGGGACATCAACGACACTCTCACCCGTCAACTGAGCCTTGGCCTATCCTTATCGAATAGAAATACGATCGTCGGGGCTCCCTCTGGGGCCTTTTCCCCTTACGATATTCTCATTCTTACTGTTACCTCATACTGTTACCTCTTATCCTCATATTCGTAATAATGGAAATATGATCGTCGGGCTCCCACTTGGACCGTCACCCTCACGATATCTCCAACATTATCAAATTAGTCACAATTAATTCACCTCCTTCAACGTTTACATTCTCATCACTTTATAAAAATCATGCATATAATTTTGTTTTTGAAACCAAGCATGCAACATGTCTTTTAAATGTTTTCGTTAAATCATAAAAATCTCATAGACATTTAAAAATCATAATTTAATCATGAACATGTCATAAACATTTAAAAATAATCAAAATATCATAAAAACAGCATTTAGAACACTGCCATGAAATTTACTAATTTTTAGGTGTAAAAAGACCGTTTTACCCCTGGACATAATTTTACGTTTTTGACTTTTTCTTAATTTCTTTGACTCTAACATGTCCCAAATAATTATTTAAGCCTACATGAATTTTCTCATATTTTTATTTAGCTTAAATCGATGACTTTTAAATTAATCTTTAAACATAACGTATTAACGCGTTTTAATCCCGAATTAAACCAAAACTTAATATAAAATTCCCAAATTTAAAACTTAGACTTTTAATAATTATTTGAGCTTAAGTATAATTTTTCATAATTTTATAAAGCATAAAACTAGGCTTTTCAATTAATTCTTTAATTAGCGTTTCGTGCGGCGATTAAATCCCCGATAAATCCAAACCTCATTATTTTGATCCCAAATTTTAAAAACAACATTTTTAGTATTTATTCTACCCTTACAAGTCATGAGCCACACCCGTGGACCCATGGATTCAATTTTTATTCTTTAATTTTTGAAATTGACACATATAAGGACACACCGAGCCATCTCCTAAATTACTCGAGCCACGCCCGAGCCAACTCGAGCCAAACCCAAGAAAACCCACCTAGGGACCCTACTGACCAAGTCCAGCCCAAAGAACCTAGCCCTAGCTTGCTCATTCTTGCCTGGAACCTGACTCATCACCTGCATGTGTGTGTGTGCGTGAGTCTCCTTGAGTAATAGGACTCCTATCTAGTCTAGAACCTTTCCAGCCCTTAACCACTTGACCCCTCCGGACCCTAACCTTCCCTGGAACATGTACAGACCAAGCCCAGACCAACCCAGCCCCTGGACCCTACGCACGAAACACTGCATCAGTCACGTGCTTGGCCGAGAGTCTCCTTCCTTGACATGAACTCCACGTTTTCTGTTGCTAGCCCTCTAACCATCGAGCCACCCCTTAAACCAGCCCCTCAAGCACCTTTTTAGGACCCTAAGAACCCAACCTAGCCCCACCTAAAGCCCCTGGCCGAGCCCACAATCCATCTACGCAACAGCATACACCAGCCTGCACTTATGCTTCTCGGGTGGAGTCCTTGTTGACAAGGACTCCTCCCAGCCCCTTATTTTCAAGTCCTAGCATGGCTAGGACTCTTCCATGACTAAGATCATGACCCAGCCCTGACCCCAGACGAGCCATGCAAGGCATAGCCTCTTATTCCCCAAAACCGAGCCCTCAAAACACACCACAACAAGTTTCGGTTCCTGCTTGTGTTGTTCATGTTTATGCAACGTTTAGGTTGTGCTTTATGAACCTAAAGCTTCGTGTAAAAATCTTTAATTATACTCCTAACATGGCAGCCCCCATAGATACATAATTTTTATGAATTTTGGATCCAAATACATGTTTTTAAAACCATAGAAAATGCATATACGAAATATTAAAGTGTGTGCCTTGTTTTTCTTTCAAAACATGTTCAAATAAATATTATGGTGTGATAGATGTTTGAAGAAAAGAAATATGAGGTGTCTTTGCGTGTTTTACGCATGAATAAACGTTGACGATTGCGAAGAACAGCGACAAGACCCTAGGCCAAAAATTCCTTGAAGCTTCGTGTAGAGGCCTAAAAATCCGTGCTTGAAAAATTGCGGAAAATTTAAAAATTTTCTTTTTAAATAAATAAAATTGCCTCATTCATAATTGAACTGATAAATAAAGTTTGATGTTCAAAGTGGCAGCGGAAGAAATTATAATTTTTCGAAACAACAGTTAAAAATTTATCCAACAATATATAAAAATGTCTGAGCAACCAAATAATAATAAATGCTGAACTGAGGTCCTCGGGTCCTACTACTGCCGACTCGAGCTGGCTCACTGGTCCCCGCCCTCGATCTCGACATCATCAACAGCACCTACAACAATCAAGTCTAGTGAGTCTAAAGACTCAACATGCATATATCGTAAATAACAAGTAAATAAATAGAAAAATTTTGCATGGGATAATAATATCATGTCATGAGGCATAATGTGAAAATAACTGGTCGTGATAAATTATAATACGTGCATTACTGAACTGAAAATCATAATGAAAATGTTTGCTCCTTGGAGCCCTGTCATGAAATAACTGTAATAATTTTCTGGTGAGATTATGGTCTATGCAAGTGGTCCCTGAACTGAACTGAGCTGACCGGTAACTGGAGACCGGAATGAAACTGAACTGACCGGTAACTGGCGACCGGACTTAAGCATGATAGTAGAGTGACCACAAGCAATATTGCATAAATCTCAGAATTTGTATTTTTGCACGTAATATAATCAATTAACATAATTAAATATCATGTCATAATTTTGCTGATTGGATTGGATCGCTCCAGGCTCGCTGCAACCTAAATGTGTCATGAAAAATATGCAATAGCTTCTACTTGACCAATTATGCAATTTAAGTTCAAAAATGCGACAATGCCGCTTGCCGCCTTCGTACTTAATCATGACTCTGAACCAACCCGAACCAACACTGAACCAACGTATAGTCATGATTAAAATACGCTTAAAATTATTGATTTATGCTCCTAAAATGGTGATGGTCGAAATCTAGGTGAATGGAGGCCAAAACATGAAACGCTCTTTCGAGAGTCAATTTGGCACATCGCACCGTAAATTCTCGTACGACCACAAAAATGATCCGAATCACGAACGGTCAAAAACATTACCTTCCTAACTCAAGGAGGCACTGTCCAGTCCAAGGCTACAATCTAAAAGCCAACCAAGAACTCGAACGACGCCTGAGAACAACAGCACACTTGCTGTCAAAATTACAGCAGCTGCACACTTGCTTTTCTTGTGTCGTTTTCGAGACTACCGGCCATTGGGGCTTGAACCACCGACCAGAGGCTCTTACCAATATCCCAAGGAATGATTTGAACCATGTCTAAGGGCCCTAGGCCAGCCACAAATCGCAACATACCAGTAACATCAGAACAGTTCACCCTAGATCACCTTTGCATGCGCGTGAGGTGTTTGGCTTTGATTGCTGTCTCGTGTCATTCCAGTGGCCATTTGATTGACCATGGCACGATCTAGACATCTAGGGGCATGGTATGAAGCATGGCTAAGGGCCATAGGCCAACCAAGATCCACACCATTCCACCAAACTCGAACCATACATGCTGTAAAATGAGACGGCCGAAAGTGGGGAGGGGCTGTCCTTGAGTTTTATTTACAAACCGATTCACCATGGACCAAGCCACCAAAAGGGCAACTTAGTCACATCTTAGACATACTAGGGAAGTGATCTAACCATGGCTATAGGCCTTGGGGCAGCCATGATCAGTTTCATTTCCCTTTTGACATCAACTGAATTTTCGAAACACATTTCTGCACCTATGGGGAGGTTGCTGTCATTTTGACTTCCAGCAAGCGTGGGGGCTGAACTAATGGATCAACATGGTCCTAAACCATTCTAGTACATGTCTAAGAGCAGCATTGGGAGCCTGGAACCGATTCAATACCTGAAACCCACAACACCAAGCAAACCGTGAAGCTTGAAAAGGGAGGGCCGAAAATCTGCATGTACATTTTCTGAAATTTCTAGGTGTGTTTCGGTTTTTACATGAAAGGATGATCATGAAATATAAAAATAATGATAGTATGACTTGATTGAAGAGTCAAGGAAAAATATATGCATGACTGGTTTCGTTTTGATAGAAAACGAAAGAACGAGACGATCCGGCGCGGAGGAGGTGGAGTGATCTTCTTTCCTTTTCTTCTACTAAATTTTCTCTCTAGTTTTCTCAAGTGCTAGCCACGATTTTTCTCTCCACAAACACTCTGAATTTCGAGACTTAGGGAGGGGGAATGTGGTTAAGAGGGTGAGGAGAATGGGTGCAAAATATAGGGAGAAAATATCAAGACCAAGTCTACTCTTTTTGAAATTTGAATTCTTGTTTGATATCAAATGATTTGTTGGTGCTTGTTGGGGTGAGGTGTCCGATCATAATACCATCTAGACTAGGTGAGGATAAGATTGATCATTAATTAAATGGGGCTCCCAAAAATAAAAGAATTACCCTACTAATTAAATACAAAGAAAGGGTCAAAAGTGAGGTGGCAAAGAGATGTTGTCTAGACATAAGGGTGGCCGGAATTTGGTGTAAAAATGAAGGGAAATTTTTGATTATTTACTAAATTTATAACCCTTAAAAGCCTTACTTATTCTTTAAATAATTTAGTGAACTAATTCCTTAATTATGGAACTTAAACAAATTTATTTTCTACTCACCTCAAGTTGCTTAAATAAATCCTCAAACCTCCTTAATAACTTAAATTAACTTACTTGCTAGCTAAATTAAATTCTGGAAATGTTTTCTGAATCTTAAATTTTATCTCTAAACTCCAACTCCAGTCCGGCCTCACTGAAATAACTGAGACGACAAAAATTTAAACTACTACGTAAAATAATCAAATTTAGAAACTCATGCAATAAAAATCATTTTAATTTGAATACTAGAATTATGCATGACTTATATGTAGTCTAAGTTACGGGTTCTACAATCCTACCCCCCTTAAAGAGAATTTCGTTCTCGAAATTAAAACTCACCGAATAACTCAGGGTACCGAATCCTCATCTCTGGCTCAGACTCCCACGTAGCTTCCTCCTCTGAATGGTTGAGCCACTTGACTTTCACTCGCTTAACCAGCTTGTTCCGAAGCTTCTTCTCCTGCCTGTCTAGGATCTGCACTGGCCTCTCCTTATAAGATAGGTTCGGAGTGAGCTGCAACGGTTCAAAATTCAGCACATGTGAAGGATTCGCCATATACTTCTTTAGCATGGAGACGTGGAACACGCTGTGTACTCCGGCCAGATTCAGCGGAAGAGCAACACGATAAGCTAGCGTTCCAACTCTGTCAAGGATCTCAAATGGTCCAATAAATCTCGGCCTGAGCTTCCCTTTCTTCCCGAATCTCATGACACCCTTCATAGGTGCCACCTTCACGAAAACATGGTCGCCGACAGCAAACTCTACCTCTCTCCTTCTCTGATCTGCATAGCTCTTCTGTCGACTCTAAGCAGTCGTCATTCTATCACGGATCCGGGCTACTACATCAACAGTCTGCTGAATAATCTATGGACCCAGCTCTGCTCTCTCTCCCACTTCATCCCAATGAACAGGAGATCTACACTTGCGGCCATTCAGTGCTTCATACGGTGCCATACCAATAGATGACTGGAAGCTGTTGTTATAGGTGAACTCTACCAATGGTAAGTTCGACTCCCAACTCCCTGAGAAGTCAATGACGCAAGCTCGGACAAGATCCTCCAAAATCTGAATGACTCGCTCTGACTGCCCATCTGTCTGCGGTACTAAACAGCAACTTCGTCCCCATAGTCGAATGCAAACTCTTACAAAAAGAGGAAGTGAATCTGGGGTCTCTGTCAGATACGATCGAAACTGGAATGTCATGGAGTCGGACTATCTCTCGGATATACAACTCTGCATACTGAACCATGGTGAATGTCGTCTTAATAGGCAAGAAGTGCGCTGATTTGGTAAGACGATCTACAATCACCCATATGGCATTCGAGCCCCTGGCTGACTTCGGCAATCCGGTCACAAAGTCCATGGTAACATTGTCCCACTTCCACTCGGGAATAGGAAGAGGCTTGAGCATACCTGCTGGTTTCTGGTGCTCTGCCTTCACTAACTGACAAGTCAGACACTCGGAAACAAACCGTCTGATGTCCTTCTTCATACCAGGCCACCAATACAATAGCTGCAGATCTTTGTACATCTTCGTACTCCCTGGATGAATAGAGTACGGCGACATATGGGCCTCTGATAAGATGTCTGCTCGGATAGAATCACTGCTAGGAACCCATATCCTGTCTCGGTATCTCACTATGTTGTCGCTGACCGAATACAAAACACTGCCCTTGGCCTCATCTCTCTGCTTCCACTTGGCCAACTGCTCATCTGCTGCCTAACCACTGCGAATACGGTCAAGAAGGGAAGACTGAATGGTCAAGGTAGATAGACGGGGAACTCTACCTCGAGGATAAGTCTCAAGATCAAACTTCTGCATCTCAGACTGAAGAGGTCTCGAAACTGCCAAATGAGCCATCACTGCAATTTTTCTGCTCAGTGCATCTGCAACTACATTAGCCTTACCCGGGTGGTAGCTAATGTCACAATCGTAGTCTTTCACAAGCTCCAACCAACGCCTCTGACGCATGTTCAGCTCCTTCTGCGTAAAGAAATATTTGAGGCTCTTGTGGTCGGTAAAGATCTGGCACTTCTCTCCATACAGATAGTGCCTCCAAATCTTCAAGGCAAAAACTACGGCGGCCAACTCTAAATCATGGGTAGGGTAGTTCTTCTCATGAGTTTTCAACTGTCGAGAAGCATACGCTATGACCTTCCCATGCTGCATCAATACTGCACCCAAACCGAGCTTCGAAGCATCGGTATATAGCACAAACTCACCGAGCCCTGACGGCATAGCCAAAACTGGTGCTGAGATAAGAGCTTGCTTCAAAGTATCGAAGCTCTTCTGACACTCCTCGCTCCATACAAATTTCACATTCTTCTTTGTCAGTGATGTGAGTGGAACGGCAATAGAGGAGAATCCCTTAATGAACTTCCGATAATATCCTGCTAAGCCAAGAAAACTGCGGATCTCTGATGCATTCTGCGGCACAACCCAATCTCTGACTGCTGCAACTTTCGCTGGGTCCACCTCAATGCCACTGCTAGAAACAATGTGGCCTAAGAACGCCATCTTCTCCAACCAGAATTCGCATTTACTGAACTTTGCGAATAATTTGTGCTTCTGCAATGTCTGCAATACTGTGGTCAGATGCCTGCTGTGATCCTCCCGATTCTTGGAGTAGACGAGAATGTCGTCTATGAATACTATCACAAACTGGTCGAGGTATGGCTGAAATACGCGATTCATGAGATCCATGAAGATCGCTGGCGCATTCGTCAAACCGAACGGCATCACAAGGAACTCTTAGTGGCCATAACGCGTCCTGAAAGCTGTCTTCGAAACATCGGTGTCTCTCACCCTCAACTGGGGATAACCTGAACGCAAATCTATCTTGAAGAAAATCGAAGCTCCCTGCAACTGGTCAAATAGATCCTCAATTCTCGGAAGTGGGTATTTATTCTTCACTGTAACTCTGTTCAACTCCCGGTAGTCAATACAAAGCCTCATCGAGCCATCCTTCTTCTTAACAAACAAGACTGGCGCGCCCCAAGGTGAGAAACTCGGGCGGATGAACTCCTTATCAAGAAGTTCCTGAATCTGCTTCTTAAGCTCTGCCATTTCTGTCAGTGCAAGTCGGTACGGTGCTTTGGAGTTTGGAACCGTACCTGGCATAAGCTCGATAGAAAACTCCACCTCTCTCTCAGGAGGCATACCAGAGACGTCCTCAGGAAAAACGTCTAAGAAGTCTCTAACAATCGGAACATCTGAAGCTGACTGACTGGGTGTCTCGGGGACAGATATAAAAGTCGCTAGAAACGCCCGACACCCTTTATGCATGAGCTTCCTAGCCTGGACATAAGGAATAATGCGCGGTAAAGGAAAGTACCTGTCCGGCTCAAATAAGAACTGAGTCATCCCAGGCGGTCGGACTAAAATAGATCTCCGCTGGAAGTCTATCAACAATCTGTTCCGCAATAGCCAATCCATCCCTAATATGATGTCAAACTCTAGCATGGGCAATAAGATCAGATCCGCATACACAAGATTTCCATGCAGCTCAAGGTCTATGTCACGGATCACGTTGGTGGCTGTGATCTCCTCTCCCGAAGGCAATACTACTGAATAGGCTACATCTAGCCCAACTGTCATGACCTTGAGGAAATTAGCAAAGACCTCCGAAATAAACGAGTGAGTGGCCCCTGAATCTATCAAGGCCTTCGTAGCGGAACCAGATATAAAAATTCTCCCTGAAAGATCGAAACTCTAAGTTGGACCCAAATAATAATAAGAGCTAAGATTATAGACATGCAAAGGTCACAGTTCTCCTAACTAAATCCTAAAAATAATACTGAGTAGAGCATGCAATCCTATGGCAATTCTAAGTTCAAAATCTTAATCCCGATTCCCAAAACATTGGAATGCAAAAATATAAACTTAAAGCTGTAAGGTATCTGTCATCAACATGGTATCGGGGTTCGTCTCCGCAGCATGGAGAGCGAAAACCCTGCCTTGGGTAGGCAGATTCTTCCGGGGGCACTGTGGCATCATGTGGTCCGTGCTGCCACACTTATAACATTTCCCTGAACCAAACATGCATACTCCAGGGTGGCGACGTGAGCACTTGGGACAGACTGGGTGCTCAAAAGTCCTCGAGACGGCACGTCCCTGCTGCTGCTGAGGTCCTCCTCTGTTCCTGGGCGGGCCGTGATACGGCCTCTTATGTTGATGTTGGTGTTGCTGAGGAGGAGGGCGGTGTGGTACCTGAACTGGTCGCTTTCCCAAGCGATCCCTCTCTATATCTCGCTGGTCCTGCTCTGCGGCCAGAGCTCTGGAGACGGCGACCTCGTAAGTAGTAGGGTCAGACACCCTAACATCACGGCGCAAGATCGGCCGTAAACCCACCAAGAAATGCATCAACTTGGCTTTAGCATCGTTCCCGATCAGGGGCACAAAATGACAACCCCTCTCGAACTTACGGATGAACTCCGTAACCGTCAGATCCCTCTGTCTAAGGCTCATAAACTCCGTGGTCAATCGGGTGCGCACCTCATCCGTAAAATACTTGTAGTAAAACACTTCTGTGAAGCGCGTCCAAGACAGTGTAGCCAAGTTCAGGGCTACTGAAGCTCCCTCCCACCATAGACGAGCATCTCCTCCGAACAGATAAGAAGCGCAACGAACTCGATCTGAATCTCCAAGCTCCATAAACTCGAAGATAACCTCGAGGGACTTGATCCATCCCTCGACAATCTTGGGGTCAGACGTCCCTGAAAACTCCTTTGGACGCATCTTCATGAATCTCTCGTATACAGCTTCGGGCCCTGTCGGCCTGGTCGCCACGGCGTTGTTCCCCGCAAACTGTGCGAAGAACTGCGTCATCCCAGCAAGCATCTGGGCATTCATATCTGGAGGAGGGGGTGGAGGGTCGTACCTCTCCTGCCTCTGCTCATCTCGGTCCTCCTGGCGAGGCTCATCCACTCTCGTACGCTCGAGGATGCGTCTAGGGGCCATGCTGTTCCATACATAACCCATACGTAACTAACATGCATAATTCCATAATTTATTTACATTTAAATACTGAACTATAAAAATATGGGCGCAAATATCTCATGAAATCATGCTGCTGAAATTAATTCATGCTTTAAATAAAATGCGTAAATGAAAAACTTACAGACCGAAGACGTGACTTCGTGAGCTTCTCGAGGTCAGTAGTAGTACAACCCTATACAGAACCATTGCTCTGATACCAGCTGTAGAGGCCTAAAAATCCGTGCTTGAAAAATTGCGAAAAATTTAAAAGTTTTCTTTTTAAATAAATAAAATTGCCTCATTCATAATTGAACTGATAAATAAAGTTTGATGTTCAAAGTGGCAGCGGAAGAAATTAACATTTTTCGAAACAACAGTTAAAAATTTATCCAACAATATATAAAAATGTATGAGCAACCAAATAATAATAAATGCTGAACTGAGGTCCTCGGGTCCTACAACTGCCGACTCGAGCTGGCTCACTGGTCCCCATCCTCGATCCCGACATCATCAACAGCACCTACAACAATCAAGTCTAGTGATTCTAAAGACTCAACATGCATATATCATAAATAACAAGTAAATAAATAGTAAAATTTTGCATGGGATAATAATATCATGTCATGAGGCATAATGTGAAAATAAATACGTGCATTACTGAACTGAAAATCATAATGAAAATGTTTGGTCCTTGGAGCCCTGTCATGAAATAACTGTAATAATTTTCTGGTGAGATTATGGTCTATGCAAGTGGTCCCTGAACTGAACTGAGCTGACCGGTAACGGGAGACCGGAATGAAACTGAACTGACCGGTAACTGACAGCCGGGCCGGTAACTGGCGACCAGACTTAAGCATGATAGTAGAGTGACCACAAACAATATTGCATAAATCTCAAAATTTGTATTTTTGCACGTAATATAATTAATTAACATAATTAAATATCATGTCATAATTTTGCTGATTGGATTGGATTGCTCCCAGGCTCGCTGCAACCTAAATGTGTCATGAAAATATGCAATAGCTTCTACTTGACCAACTATGCAATTCAAGTTCAACAATGCGACAATGACGCTTGACGACTTCGTACTTAATCATGACTCTGAACCAACCCGAACCAACAGTGAACCAACGTATAGTCATGATTAAAATACGCTTAAAATTATTGATTTATGCTCCTAAAATGGTGATGGTCGAAATCTAGGTGAATGGAGGCCAAAACATGAAACGCTCTTTCGAGAGTCAATTTGGCACATCGCACCGTAAATTCTCGTATGACCTCAAAAATGATCCGAATCACAAACGGTCAAAAACATTACCTTTCTAACTCAATGAGGCACTGTCCAGTCCAAGGCCACAGGCTAAAAGCCAACCAAGAACTCGAACGACGCCTGAGAACAACAGCACACTTGCTGTCAAAATGACAGCAGCTGCACACTTGCTTTTCTTGTGTCGTTTTAGAGACTACCGGCCATTGGGGCTTGAACCACCAACCAGAGGCTCTTACCAATATCCCAAGGAATGATTTAAACCATGGCTAAGGGCCCTAGGCCAGCCACAATTCGCAACATTCCAGCAACATCAGAAAAGTTCACCCGAGATCACCTTTGCATGCGCGTGAGGTGTTTGGCTTTGATTGCTGTCTCGTGTCGTTCCAGTGGCCATTTGATTGACCATGGCACGATCTAGACATCTAGGGGCATGGTATGAACCATGGCTAAGGGCCATAGGCCAACCAAGATCCACACCATTCCACCAAACTCGAACCATACATGCTGTAAAATGAGAAGGCCGAAAGTGGGGAGGGGCTGTCCTTGAGTTTTATTTAAAAACCGATTCACCATGGACCAAGCCACCAAAAGGGCGACTTAGTCACGTCTTAGACATACTAGGGAAGTGATCTAACCATGGCTATAGGCCTTGGGGCAGCCATGATCAGTTTCATTTCCCTTTTGACAGCAACTGAATTTTCGAAACACATTTCTGCACCTATGGGGAGGTTGCTGTCATTTTGACTTCCAGCAAGCGTGGGGGCTGAACTAATGGATCAAAATGGTCCTAAACCATTCTAGTACATGTCTAAGAGCAGCATTGGGAGCCTGGAACCGATTCAATACCTGAAACCCACAACACAAAGCAAACCGTGAAGCTTGAAAAGGGAGGGCCGAAAATCTGCATGTACATTTTCTGAAATTTCTTGGTGTGTATCGGTTTTTACATGAAAGGATGATCATGAAACATAAAAATAATGATAGTATGACTTGATTGAAGAGTCAAGGAAAAATATATGCATGCCTGGTTTTGTTTTGATAGAAAACGAAAGAAAGAGACGATCCGGCGCGGAGGAGGTGGAGTGATCTTCTTTCCTTTTCTTCTACTAAATTTTCTCTCTAGTTTTCTCAAGTGCTAGCCATGATTTTTCTCTCCACAAACACTCTGAATTTCGAGACTTAGGGAGGGGGAATGTGGTTAAGAGGGTGAGGAGAATGGGTGCAAGATGTAGGGAGAAAATATCAAGACCAAGTCTACTCTTTTTGAAATTTGAATTCTTGTTTGATATCAAATGGTTTGTTGGTGCTTGTTGGGGTGAGGTGGCAAATCATAATACCATCTAGACTAGGTAAGGATAAGATTGATCATTAATTAAATGGTTCTCCCAAAAATAAAAGAATTACCCTACTAATTAAATACAAAGAAAGGGTCAAAGGTGAGGTGGCAAAGAGATGTTGTCTAGACATAAGGGTGGCCGAAATTTGGTGTAAAAATGAAGGGAAATTGTTGATTATTTACTAAATTTATAACCCTTAAAAGCCTTACTTATTCTTTAAATAATTTAGTGAACTAATTCCTTAATTATGGAACTTAAACAAATTTATTTTCTACTCACCTCAAGTTGCTTAAATAAATCCTCAAACCTCCTTAATAACTTAAATTAACTTACTTGCTAGCTAAATTAAATTCTGAAAATGTTTTCTGAATCTTAAATTTTATCTCTAAACTCCAACTCCAGTCCGGCCTCACTGAAATAACTGAGACGACAAAAATTTAAACTACTACGTAAAATAATCAAATTTAGAAACTCATGCAATAAAAATCATTTTAATTTGAATACTAGAATTATGTATGACTTATACGTAGTCTAAGTTACGGGTTCTACACTTCGACTCTTCCCTCTTAATTTTTTTTTAAACACTCAATTTTCGGCCATGTACATTTACCCAATGAAAATATTTTTATAAAATATTTACCCCTTAAAATAAAACATCAACCAACTAGTATTTCAAAAATCAAGTGAAATAGTCATAAAAATGAAATCGTCGCATGTTTTACCAAACCTAAAAAACAATAAATTTGAAAAGTGTAGCCCTTACTAAATCTCCCAAAAATCTCTCAAAAGCATAAATAAATTGTCTTAAAATCTTTAACGTAAATCATGAATCATAAATGCGGAAAAGTAGAAGCGCTGGTTCTCGGGTTGTGTGTACCGACAGTCCAGCAAAATCAACCATCAAGACCCCTAGTAATATTAACATCATCATTACCTGGATCCATCACACCTAATGAGTCTAAAGACTCAACACACCATAATCTTTATAACAAGTAATACGTATAAAACCACATGCAACAGTGAAAATACTTTTACGTAAATATAACCTTTTCATGACATGCAAACATAAACTTTAACCTTTTCTTTTTTCCTTAACATGACATAAAAACCTTTAACATGATCATAAATATTTTCCTTTTCCTTTTCCTTTGTTGAATTGAGATCGTTAATTGTGACTTTCCTCAAACCTCAAAAGTCGATGGATCCAGCTACATGAAACCGCAGTACTGGGCGGCGGGGACATCAGCGACACTCTCACCCGTCAACTGATCCTTGGCCTATCCTTGTCGAATAAAAATACGATCGTCGGGGCTCCTTGTGGGGCCTTTTTCCCTCAGGATATTACCATTCTTACCGTTATCTCATACCGTTATCTCATATCCTCATATTCGTAATAATGGAAATACGATCGTCGGGCTCCCACTGGGACCGTCACCCTCACGATATCTCCAACATTATCGAATTAGTCACAATTAATTCATCTCCTTCAACTTTTACATTCTCATCACTTTATAAAAATCATGCATATAATTTTGTTTTTGAAACCAAGCATGCAACATGTCTTTTAAATGTTTTCCTTAAATCATAAAAATCCCATAGACATTTGAAAATCATAATTTAATCATAAACATTCCATAAACATTTAAAAATAATCATAATATCATAAAAACAACATTTAGAACACTGCCATGACGTTTACTAATTTTTAGGTGTAAAAAGACCGTTTTACCCTTGGACGTATAATTTTATGTTTTTGACTTTTTCTTAATTTCTTTGACTCTAACATGTCCCAAATAATTATTTAAGCCTACATGAATTTTCTCATATTTTTATTTAGCTTAAATCGATGACTTTTAAATTAATCTTTAAACATAACGTATTAACGCGTTTTAATCCCGAATTAAACCAAAACTTAATATAAAATTCCCAAATTTAAAAATTAAATTTTTAATAATTATTTGAGTTTAAGAATAATTTTTCATAATTTTATAAAGCATAAAACTAGGCTTTTCAATTAATTTTTTAATTAGCGTTTCGTGCGGCGATTAAATCTCCGATAAATCCAAACCTCATTATTTTGATCCCAAATTTTAAACATAACAATTTTTGTATTTATTCTACCCTTTCAAGTAATGAGAAAAACCCGTGGACCCATGAATTCAATTTTTATTCTTTAATTTTCGAAATTGACACATATAAAGACACACCGAGCCATCTCCTAAATTACTCGAGCCATGCTAGAGCCAACTTGAGCCAAACCCAAGCAAACCCATCTAGGGACCCTACTAACCAAGCCCATCCCAAAGAACCTAGCCCTAGCTCGCTCATTCTCGCCTGGAACCTGACCCATCACCTGCATGTGTGTGTGCGTGAGTCTCCTTGAGTAATAGGACTCCTATCTAGTTTAGAACCCTTCCAGCCCTTAACCACTTGACCCCTCCTAACCCAAACCTTCCCTGGACCATGCCTAGACCAAGCCCAGACCAACCCAGCCCCTGGACCCTGCGCACGAAACACTGCATCAGTCATGTGCTTGGCCGAGAGTCTCCTTCCTTGACATGAACTCCACATTTTCTGTTGCTAGCCCTCTAACCATCGAGCCACCCCTTAAATCAGCCCCTCAAGCACCCTTCTAGGATCCTAAGGACCCAACCTCGCCCCGCCTAAAGCCCCTGGCCGAGCCCACAATCCATCTGCACAACAGCATACACCAGCCTGCACTTATGCTTCTCGGGTGGAGTCCTTGTTGACAAGTACTCCTCCCAGCCCCTTATTTTTGAGTCCTAGCATGGCTAGGACTCTTCCCTGACTCAGAACATGACCCAGCCCTGACCCCAGACCAGCCATGCAAGGCCTAGCCTCTTATTCCCAAAAACCAAGCCCTCAAAACACACCACAACAAGTTTTGGTTCCTGCTTGTGTTGTTCATGTTTATGCAACGTTTAGGTTGTGCTTTATGAACCTAAAGCTTCGTGTAAACATCTTTAATTATACTCCTAACATGGCAGCCCCCTTAGATACATAATTTTCATGAATTTTGGATCCAAATACATGTTTTTAAAACCATAGAAAATGCATATACAAAATATTAAAGTGTGTGCCTTGTTTTTCTTTCAAAACATGTTCAAATAAATATTATGGTGTGATAGATGTTTGAAGAAAAGAAATATGGCGTGCCTTTGCGTGTTTTACGCACGAATAAACGTTGACGATTGCGAAGAACAGTGACAAGACCCTAGGCCAAAAATTCCTTGATGCTTCGACTCTTCCCTCTTAAAATTGATGTGTGTGTGTCGTGTATATGGAAGGAGTTTTGGGAGAAATTCTGAAAGTTGAGCGTGTAACTTTTAGTTAATGGGGAGGATTTTGAGAATTTTATACTTGATTAATCCTTAATTAAGGTTGGGCCCATTAAGCATACAAATTAGGCCCATTAGTGCTTAATTAGAATTTAATTAAAATATTAAAATAGTTTTGCTTAAATAAGTTTGTGAATTTATTAGCCGGGTTGTCAAAACATTCGTATTTTTGTTGAAAATCCAACACCGATAAAAATTACGTCCCGGCGTATAAAATCACCTCAACACCCTTTATTTTCAAAAATATAAAAAAACATCACCCATATTTTAAATAATTAAAAACAATTATTTAATAAAAATATTTTCTATTTTTCAGCCCTCGGTCTCCGTTCCTCGATTGCAACTCGAATAACCTTTAAAAAATACATTTTAATGCAATCATGAACAAAAATATATTTTAAACATGTCAAAATGCACCACATAATTAATTTATGCAATTAAAACATATAATTATAATACAAGGGAATTTAATAACTGCATGCATGTGGTTTGCGTGGACCTTAAAATTTTCGAGGCGTTGCACATGTAGATGGATCCATCGACTTTTGAGGATGAGGAATGTCACAATTAACGATCTAAATTCAATAAAAAGAAAAAATATTTATGCTCATGAAAGGATATATGTTATGAAATGAGGAAAAAGAAAAGGATTAGGTTCAATTTATGCATGTTCATATAGATATGTTTATGAGGATATGAAAAGGTTTACGAAAATGTTTATGAAAATGTTATGGAAATATTTACGTTTAAAGTTGATGCATCAATATGAAAATGTTTTTGTTTAAAATTTATGCATCATGAAAATGTTTATGAAAATGGTTATGTTTAAATTTTATGCATCTTCATGAAAACGATCTTTTAAGTACAAGTATTTGTACGGTGCATGTGTTCTGTATATGTATTATGTTGTTATCAATGTTATGGTGTGTTGAGTCTTTAGTCTCACTAGGATTGATTGATGCAACTGATTATTATAATAATGTTAATGGAGGTCTTAATGGTTGACTTTGCTGGACTGAAGGTGTACATGACCCGAGTACCGACGCTAGTTTTCCGCACTAGTTATGAATTATGATTTTAAGTGATGTTAAAGATATTTTTACGACGATTTATTTATGTTTATGAGTGGTTTTTGAGAGGCTATAGTATGTTCTATACTTTTAAAATAATTTTTTTGGATTTGGTAAAACGTTTAACGATTTAAACTATTTTTCTTTGGATTTTTAAATGGTAGTTGGGTATTTTATTTTAAAATTGGTGTCAAGGTGTTTTAAAGTATATATATGTATATTTTGAATTATGGAGGTTAAGGAGAAAAAAAATTTTCTAGCACGTTTTAAAGAAACGAATGGCAGACGTTTCAATACTAATGTCAGTCTTGTTGAACTGACATTGCATGCAAGATGACGAGACCATAGTATGCAAGCTAAACTGTAATATGCTCGCTTTTATGTCAAATGAACTGTAGGGATAGTTCGAGGAAATGTTGAATGCTGCTGACATTCGAATACACATGCAAGAGTTGCATGGTGCATGAAACTCGTATAATGATGCACACCACTTGTAAAAGCTCATGACTAAATGCATACAAGATGGGGGATCTTGCCCATGAGCGTGGTGTACATATGATTGAGTTTATTGAGAAATTGGTGTGTTTGAAATAGGTGATTCCTAACGAGTTGCTTCATGACATCAATTTGTTGTCATTCTATTCCTCATTTGACGGGTTTATGGTGAACTTCAATTTGAATTAGATTGATGATAGCCTTGAAGAGCTAGTCAATATATTTATGATTTATGAAGCCACCATAAAATAGGAAAATTATGTTTCCTAGTTGGGCTTTTTGTAAAGAACAAAAAATGGCCCACAAGGTAAGAGAAATAAATGTTCTGCCCCTCACAAGAAAAAACAAACCCAATAAGAGACAAACTCTGAATGACACTTAAAGGGCCCACAAAGCCTGATAAGTCAGAACATATTTGTTTCACTGCAAGAAGAATGTACATAAGAAATTATCTGGGCCAGAAATGTTTTGGAAATGATAAGTGAATGTCCAAAGTAAACAGGATTTCAACAACAAACAAAAGAACAATAGAAGATATAAATCCCGCACAAATATGAACGCTAGACTAGGTCATATTTCCCAAAGAAGAATGCACAAGCTGGTGGGAGAAGCCTTGTTTGACTTGTCAGACATAAATTCTCTACCTACTTGTGAGTCATGTCTAAAAGGAAAAATGACCAAAACTCCATCCAATGGAAACGTGGAACATGCAGATGGTCTACAGGATTTGATCCACATAGACGTTTGTGGCCCGCTAAACGTTATCATAAAATATGGGCAATCTTCCTTCATTACCTTTATAGATGATTTTTCGTGGTATGGGTATGTGTATTTGATGAGACACAAATCTGAAGCATTTGAAAAGTTTAATGAATTCAGATCTGAAGTAGAAAAACAGCTAGAAAGGGGTATTAAGACACTTCGATAGATCAAGGTGGAGAATACTTAAATGCTGAATTTTTTGCTCTCACAGTGGACTCCACTAGCAACACCACTATTGAACGGTGTTTTTGAACGTCGTAATCGTACCTTGATGGACATGGTTCGATCCAGGATGGGATTCACTGAATTGCCTACATCGTTTTGGGGCTTTGCGCTCGAAACTGCGGCAGTGTTGTTGAATAATGTCCATACAAAGGCAGTGGATAAAACACCATATGAGATATGGATGGGAAAGACTCCCAAATATTCTTACTTTATAATATGGGGATGTCTTGCTTACGTGAAGCAGACAGTGGGAGACAAATTGGATAATAGATCCACTTTGTGCTACGTTATAGGATATCCAAAGAATTATGTTGGATATAATTTCTATCATCCCAATGAAACAAAATTTTTTGTTTCAAGAAATGCTACCTTTCTGGAAAGGGAATTTCTATTAGATAGAAAATACAAGATGATAGAACTTGAAGAAATTCAAGACACTCCCTCAACTGTAGAAGTTGAACCTAATCCCCAACAGCCAGTAGTTAAAGTACACGCTCCCAGGAGGTCTGATAGGGTTATCAGACCACCTGCTAGATATACACTTATTCATGAACAAGACCATGATGAGCTTTGTGTTGGATGTGATCCAATGAACTTCAAAGAAGCAATATCTGATTTTGATTAATCGAAGTGGCTTGAAGCCATGCAGTTTGAAATGGACTCTTTATATTCAAACCAAGTCTGGACATTGGTGGATCCACATGAGGAAATCGTTCCTATAGGATGCAAATGGATCTACAAAAGAAAGCTTGGGGGCGAATGGGAAGGTATTAACCTTCAAAGCAAGACTGGTTGCAAAAGGTTATACTCAAAGACAAGGAATTGACTATGAGTTAACTTTTTCACCTGTTGCTATATTTAATTCCATTAGAATACTACTATCCATAGCAGCATGATATGATTATGAGATATGAAAAATGAATGTAAAGACTGCATTCCTCAATGGAGACATCAAAGAAGAAATCTATATGTCTCAACCTGAGGGATACACATCAGTAGGAAGTGAGCATAATGTTTGCAAACTTCAGAGATCAATATATGGTCTCAAGCAGACGTCAAGGAGTTGGAATGTAATGTCCCGAAAATTTAAAGGTACACGCAAACCACATGCATGCAATTATTAAATTCTATTGTATTTTAATTAAATGTTTTAATTGAATGAATTAATTTTGTTGTGCATATTTGCAATTTTAAAAATATATTTTTCTTCATGGTTGCATTAAAATGTATTTTTAAAGGTTATTCGAGTTGCGATCGAGGAACGGAGACCGATGACTAAAAAATAGAAAATGATTTTATTAAACAATTATTTTTAATTGTTTAAAATATGGTTGATGGCTTTTTATTATTTTTAAAAATAAGGGTGTTGAGGTGATTTTATACGCGGGACGTAATTTTTATCGGTGTTGGATTTTTAACAAAAATACGAACTTGGTGGTAACCCAGCTATTAAATTCACAAACTTATTTTTAGCAAAACTATTTTAAATTTTAATTATATCCTAATTAAGACTAATGGGTCTAATTGGCTAGCTTAATAGGCTTAAGTCCTAATTAGTGAATTAATTAGTATTTAAATATGTTAAACCCTTCCCAAACCTCAAGCAAACTCACGCCCCACTCCCCATCTCAATTAAAACTCTCCCCCTACTAGCAAAACACATGGCACACACAATCAAATTGAGGAAAAAGCATCAAAAGTTTTCAAGGAAATTCAAGCCATCGCTTCTTCGTCGCCGTTCTTCAATTGCCAACGGTTTCTCGTGCATAAAATACGCAAAGGCACGCCATATTTATTCTTTTTCTCATCTTTTACACCATAGTAATTATTTAAAATTATTTTGTATGAAAAACAAGAAACACTTTGTTATATTTTCGTTTTTCAAGCATATGTGATTTTTAAAGCATGATTTATGATCCAAAAACATGTATATTGTGTTGTAAAGGGGCTGCCATGATTTAGGATTGTAACAAGCATGTTTTACACGAGATAAAGACCTTAAAGTACCACATGTCGGCTGCACACATGATATACAAAGCTGGTAGCTAGCAAGTTGCTGTCATGGTGGGGAGGAGTTTCGGTTTTGGGGTTTGATGGCTTGGCTTGGTCAGGGCTTGTGGCCAGGGCGAGCTAGGGTCTATTATGGGTCGTGAGAAGAGTCCTAGCCATGCTAGGACTCGAGTCAGGGGCTGGGGAAGGAGTCCTAGCTTGCTAGGACTCCTACCCGAGAATTTCAGCAAGGGTAGCGCAGGTTGCAGCTGGTTCAGGGAAGAAAGGGCTCGGCCTGGGGGCTTTGGGCTGGGCTGGGCTAGGATAGGTCCTTATGGTCCTGATAGGGTGCATGAGGTGCTGGTTCAAGGGCTGGCTCGTGGGTTAGGTGGCTAAGCAAGGAAGCAAGGGTCTTTGTCAAGTGGGTCTTCTCGGTTGTGTTGCTGCAGCTTATGTTGTGTCTTCGGTTTCAGGGGCTGGGGTCGAGTCCATAGGTTCTAAGGGTTCAGTAGGGTCCATAGGAGGTCTGGGCGGAGGTTGGCTCAAGAGGGTTTGCTGCTGGCTCAGCTGGAGGTGGAAAATGTGAGGGAGAAGCTCTTGGCCGCAAGTTAGGCGTGAAATTGCTGTCATGTAGTCCAGTGGTTCGCAGCTTGAATTCTAGCTGCTGGCTTGGTCTGGGCTTGGTCTGGACGTGGTCTAGGGGAGGTTAGGGTCATGAGGGATCAAGTGGTTAGGGGCTGGAAGTGTCCTAGTTGGGCTAGGAGTCCTAAATATCATAGGAGACTCACACATAAAACATGCAGTATTTTGAGTCAAGTTCCAGCAGGGATTGTGCAACTTAGGGGCTGGTTCTATGGGCTGGGCATGGTCAATAGGGTCCCTAGGTGGGTTGGCTAGGTTTTGGCTCAAGGTGGCTTGGGCGTGGCTCAAGTAAATTAGGAGATGGCTCGGTGTGTTCGATAAGGTGTCAAAAACGAAAATAATAAAGCTAAAATTAAATCCAAGGGTCCACGGGGGTGGCTCATGACTTTGAAGGGTAGAATAAATAATAAAAATGCCATGTTTAAAATTTGGGATCAAAATAATGAGTTTTGGATTTATTCGGTATTTAATCGCCGCACGAAACGCTAATTAACGGGTTAATTGAAACGCCTAGTTTTAAGCTTTATAAAATTATGAAAAATTATATTTAAGTTTAAATAATTTTTAAAAGTCTAAGTTTTTAATTTGGGAATTTTATATTAAGGTTTGGTTTAATTCGGGATTAAAACGTATTAATACGTCACATTTAAAGATTAATTTAAAAGTCCTCAATTTAAGCTAAATAAAAATACGAGAAAATTCATGTAAGCTTAAATAATTATTTGAGACATGTTAGAGTCAATGAAATTAAGAAAATGTCAAAAACGAGAAATTTTATGTTCAGAGGTATAACGGTCTTTTTATACCTAAAAATTAGTAAACGTCATGGCAGTGCCCTGAATACTGTTTTATGTGCTAATATGATTATTTTCTATAGTTATGGATGTTTATGGAATTTTATAAATTAAAATGATATTTTAAACGTTTATGAAATTTTATATGTTAAAATGATATTTTAAATGTTTAGGAAATTTTATATGTTTATGATATAATATGTCAAAATGTTATTTTAAATGTTTTGAGGTTAAAATGATTATTTTTAAATGTTTATGAAATGTTCATGATTAAATTATGATTTTTAAATGTCTATGGGATTTTCATGATTTAAAGAAGACATTTAAAAGACATGTTGCATGCTTGGTTTCAAAAGAAAAATGTGATTTGATGCATGATTTTTATAAAGTAATGAGAATGTTACACGTTGAAGGAAGTGAAGTAATTGTGGCTAATTCGATAATGTTGAGGTATCGTGAGGGTTATGGTCCCAGTGGGAGCCCAACGATCGTGTTTCCACCATTACGAATATGTGGTAACGGTTTTGTGGTAACGGTAAAAATGAAAATATCGTGAGGGGAAAAGGCCCCCGAGAGAACCCATTTGTGGGAAAAGGCTCCAGAGGGAACCCCGACGATCGTATTTCTATTCGATGAGGATAGGCCAAGGCCCACTTGACCGGTGAGAGTGTCGCTGGAGTCCCCGCCGCCCAGTACTGTGGTTACATGTTGATGGATCCATCGACTTTTGAGGTTTATGTCATGATGAGGAAAGTCACAATTAACGATTTGAATTCAACAAATGAAAAGGAAAAGGAAAAGGAAAAGGAAAAATGCTTATGATCATGATAAAATGATTTATGTTGTGTTTTAAGGAAAGGGAAAAGGTTAAAGTTTATGTTATGCATGTCATGAAAATGTTTATGTTTAAAGTTGATGCATCATTATGATAATGTTTTTATTTAAAGTTCATGCATCATAAAAATGTTTACGAAAATGTTCATGTTTGAAGTTTATGCATCTTCATGAAAACGATATTTTAAGTACAAGTATTTTTCTCTGTTGCTTGTGGTTTTATACGTATTACTTGTTATCAAAAATATGACGTGTTGAGTTTTTAGACTCACTAGGTGTGATTGATGCAGATGTTTATGATATAAATGTTATGGAGGTCTTGATGGTTGACTTTGCTGGACTGAAGGTGCTCACGACCCGAGGACCAGCGCTTCTAGCTTTCCGCAATTATGTTTATGATTTATGTTAAAGATTTTTACGATTTTTTATTTATGCTTTTGAGTGATTTTTGAGAGAATTATAGTATGGGCTGTATTTCTCAAATATATAGTTGGTTGTTTTATTTTTAAAATGGTTCCGAAATATTTTTATGCAAATGTGTATGATTCGGCCGATGCTATGTAAGGGTTTTAAAAAAAAATAATTTCTAGTACGTTTTAAGAAAAAGAAAGGCAGATGTTTCAGTTGATATCAGAGCAATGGTTCTGTAAAGGGTTGTGCTACCATCAGCTCCGGGAAGCTCAGCCGTCAAGCCTCAAACTAGTAAGTTTTACATGCTTTATATGATTTTATGTGGTTACCTGCATGATTATTTGATTTCATCGCATGTTTGCTTCGTGGTGTAATTTGACTATGTTGGTTTTTGGGTTTTAGTATCGACGTTCTATTGTTTGGGTTTTAAGTTAATCATGAATATTATAAATGTTTTTGGGACACGTAGATATTTTAAGAAAATATTTATGATTTATGGTTATTAGTTGGATTAAATTTTGGGAATTAGACGTAAGGAATAATGATTTGAAGACTGCAATGATATGTGGGTGTATAGAAATGTATAATTTGGGATTTTAAGTTTTGACAAAAGGCAAGATTAGCTACAGGAATTGATATTTGGGTAAATAAGTTTAAATTTATCGAAATTATGTTATGGGAAACTAGTAGAAGAGAATTAAGAATACCGAGAACTTATGGGTTAACTGTAAGATTTTTGAAATTAAGGACCAATTAGGACAATTTTTGAGGAAATTAGGAATTTATTTTGCAATTGTTAAGGAAATTGGGGACTAATTTAGCAATAAGTGATAAACATAAAAATTGTACATTAATTAAATGTTTTATAATATAATTATATAGTTTTTGTTTTATTAAATGTTTAAATATTATATGTTTTATAATAAATTGTATAAAATATAAGTTGTTGTGTAATTACAAGTTTTTACTATTTTTTACAGGTTCGATAAAATAAAAATAAACTTGGGGTTGCAAATGGGATTAAGATGATTCTTGGACCTGTAGAAAGTTGATTATAATATCTACAATATTGTTGACAAGCATGAGATAAAAATCCTCTCACAATTGGGATCAAATTAAGCAACAAATAAAGTTACCAAAGGAGTGGCAGTTTTACCATGCTCTAGTATTTTGACCATATCTCTCAAATTACTTGGTCAAAT
>NC_133307.1:15778178-15779349 GCF_012295235.1 Primulina huaijiensis
ATCCTTTAATCTCAACTACTTAAATTAAAATTTGAACAATTAAAATTTACCCATTAAAGATTCAAACAATTAAAATTAAAAAGAAACAAAAAGAAAAACAAAACAAAAAGACATTGTAGTGGACTTGTAATTACCTTAGCTTCCCTGTGGATACGATATCGGACTCACCGAATTATACTACTTGTGGACAACCTGCTCTTGAGAGTGCAACAATCAATGTGACAACAAGTTTTTGGCGCCGTTGCCGGGGAAGTATAATTTAATTTCAAGTCTATTTAATTTTGTTTATAGTTTATTTTTCTTTATTTGAATTTTTATTGCTTATGTGTGTTTTTATTCTTTTGCATTTGCATTTGCATGAGCATTATTTTGTCACGTACATTTAGTGGTCGACTCATTCGAAATAACCCTTTATTTTCACAAAACATGGCGGAAGAACCCATTCAAGATAATGAAGATGAAATTAAATCTCAACATGATCATGATAGACGAAGAACACTTGGAGATCACATGAATCCTACACGTACTAGTGCACCTTCATGTCTAGTTTTTCCCCCCGATGCATCTCATTTCAATTTTAAGCCTGGTATTATCCAACTTTTACCCAACTTTCATGGTTTAGATTCTGAAAATCCATACATGCATTTACGAGAGTTTGAAGAAGTGTGCAATACATATAATGATCTAAATTGTAGCATGAACACCATTCGACTTAAGCTTTTTCCTTTTTCTTTAAAAGATAAAGCTAAAACTTGGCTACAAAATCTTAGATCGGGATCCATTCGAACATGGGATGAATTGCAACAACAATTTTTGAAAAAGTTTTTTCCATCTCATAGAACAAATTCTTTCAAAATGCAAATCATCACTTTCACTCAAAAACAAGGAGAAACTTTTTATCAGTGTTGGGATAGATATAAAGAATTGATTAATATTGGTCCACATCATGGTTTTGAAATTTGGAGAGTTGTTTCTCAATTTTATGAAGGCTTAGCACCTAATAATAGGAAAATGGTTGAATTTATGTGTAATGGAACATTTGAAGATAAAGATCCAAATGAGGCAATTGAGTATCTCGATTCATTAGCTGAAAATGCTCAAAATTGGGACACTATAGGTACGATCTAACCATCAAACAAGATTCAATCTCCTACATTTGGTGGAGGTATGT
>NC_133307.1:15779449-15856643 GCF_012295235.1 Primulina huaijiensis
AGAAGTGCATCCCAATATAAAGTTGTTGCAAATCTTAAGTTCGAGAGGTCTTAATCCATAAAACCCAAAATATACGATACCGATCTTCCACCTAAATAATAAAATTATTCTAGCACAAATTACATGCTTAAATTATTTCCTTTTCAATTAGAATAAAGTTGAGACCTAAGACCCTGGGACTTTCCTTATTGAAGCGAAAGTCGCACCCTTACGTATCCTTAATGCTTAATTAATACTAGCGTATAAAACTTAATAAGTTAACCCATGGTAGCATTAGACTAACTCTAATAAATCAATTTCACTTATAACCCATAGAATTCTAGAATCCCCATATCACGCTTTTAGATACCTTACTTGATAAAAATCTTAATATTCATCAATTGATAACTTATATTGAACACAACTAATTCCCTTTTGTTTTTATTTCACTCAAAATTTCCGTATGAACAAATATCCCATAAATTTGAAATTCAAACTTACCTAATCCAAATAGCTTTGAATAAAATAATACCAATACGCATATCCGTTCAGTCCCAAGTTTGTTAATGACTTCCAAAACCTCTCAAGACAAAGTGTCTACCTTACCTCTTACGTGCGTCTACCAATTATACTAACCATCATCGTACCCAACTTTCCTAAAAATTTTAAATTCTCACAAAGTATAATCTTAAATGTTAAGATCATGACTAAAACTTGTGACACATCAAACTTATGTTCCCAAAATTTACTAACTCAATGTTTATCCTTATAACTTAACTAACCGATCAAATTTACCTTAAATCGGCATCACTTTAAATCCTTAATTTGCCACAACATGATTTCACTAACGCTTAAATTTTCATGCCTAAGATTGATTCATCCTACAATGTCCTTGGTTACCATTCATTATAACATTATAATCCCAATATCTAAATATTCTATATTTCCTTCGAGTCTAAATAACCGAAAATTCCTACCATTTAAATCGTTCAATTCTCACTTACTACTAGATAAGTTCTCAAATTTCCTAAGATTTTAAAATTAATTCTTACTTTCCTCGAATATCATCCAATTTTTCCCTAAATCTCGAAAATTCCACAATTACCCATGAGTTCTCAGTATTCCCAATTTCATTTTATAGATTTCCCGTATCATAAGGTTCAATAGCCTTAAGTTTATTAAACCCAAAATTAATTCTCATAACACGTCTTACATTTCTATAAAAACTCAAAATCCCAAGTGTTCCTCAAAAGTTCGCATTTAATCCTTAAAAATTTTGAAAATTGCAATCTGGCCATTACAGTTCTCCAAATTTACATTTTGGTCCTATAACTCTTCGAAATTTTCATTATTGTCCTCATAAAATTTTCCATCTTTACCTCATTAAACTTTAAAATTCTCGAATTCAAAATTTAAATCCCCAAAATTTGGTAAATTCGAAAATAGTCCCTTAGAATTTTGTTTTGCACTTAGGTCCTCAAATTATTAGTAATTACAATTAGGTCTTTAAAATTCTCAATTCCTGCAATCCAATCCTTAAATCCAACTATGTAGAGCATGCATCCTAAATAAATTCTCATAATTAATCTTACATTTTCATAGATATTTAAAATCCTCAAATTGTACCTTTATAATCCTAAAGATTGTCGTAGTCTTCGAATCGCTATTGCTTATATGAAATCCTCAAAAATTTACTCGACTAGCAACCAAGAACCATCAATAATTTCTTAGAAATTCTACAAGTCCCAAAAGCATTCATAATTTTCAAGATTAACTTATGACCCATAAGGAGGACATCAGTACTACTGACCAAAAAATTAATATAGTCAAATCATTTTCAACTTCTCCTAAAGCCCAATATTCGAATTCTTAGACATTTCCAATTCCAAACGTAACCAACATGCATAATTACATTATTTCTTTAAATTTAAATAAATACTGCATAATCAAAATCTGAACGTAAAATATTTCATGAAAACATGCTGTTAAAATATTTCATGCTTTAAACAAAGTGCGTGAACGTAAAACTTACAGACCGAAGGCGTGACTTCATGAGCTTCTCGAGAGCAGTAGTAGTACAACCCTTTACAAGATCATAGGCTCTGATACCAACTGAAAAGGCCCGTATTTCGTATTCATAATTTTGCGGAATTATTAAAAATTTTCTAAATAAATAAATAACTTGCCCAATTTATAAAATAAACATGTAAATAATTTTAACTTTAAAATAACAGCGGAAGCAAATATTGTTTTCAAACAACAATTTAAAAATAATCCAACGTATTAAAACTGAGTTTGAATAATAAAAGGTGCATAAATTAAAACATGAGGTCCTCGGGTATACTACTGCTGCCAAAAGATCGCTCACTGGTCTACGCCCTCCGTCTCGACCTCATCAGTACCTACAACAATCAAGTCTAGTGAGTCTAAAGACTCAACATGTATATATTGTGAATAACAAGTAAATATATCATAAAATCGCATGCAACGTAAAAATATAGTATCGTAAAGCGCATGGTGAAAATCGTATCATGAGTAATTATAACTACGTGCATATCTGAAAATCATACGTAAAAGCTTTGCTCAATAGAGCTCTGTCATGTCATATCATAATTTTCTGGTAGAGATAATGTTTCTAAGCAAGTGGCCCATAACATAACGTAAGCGCCTGATCAGACTAAACCACAGTATACTGGGCGGTAGAGATCAATCACAGCCCTTGGACTGGATGTCCGTACCCATACATAATCATAAACCGGTCGTAAGTCACCGGGTGGAGAGGTCCTCGGTTGCGCCTACCGACTTCCAAACCCATAAGCGTAAGGTGGCCACAAGACATATCGCATATATCTCAAAAATAAACATTTTATATTTTTATGCACGTAATATAATTATAACCTTATTTTTACCGGATGAGTTGGATCGTTCCCAGGCTTGCTGCGACTTACTACTAATATGTGACACATGCAATAAATCTTAACTTGCACAAAACTTGACAATTGAACCAAAAACGAGACGATTCGGACCAACAACTTGATTTTTAATCATGGCATGTACCAACCCGAACCAACATTAAACCGACGTTTAACCATGATTAAAAATACCCCAAACATACTGAAAAATATGCACAAGGACTGTAAAACATGAAAATAGGTGAATGGAACTCAAAACCATAAAACACTCTTTCGAGAGTCATTTTGGCACCTTTCACCGTAAATTCTCGTACGACCTCTAAACTCGACCAAATCACAAACGGCCAAAAACACGACTTTCCTAACTCATTAAGGTAGTGTCCAGTCCAAGGCTATGGGCTAAAAGCCAACCAAGAACTCAAACCACCACCAAAACCGTGACCCAAAGCTGCTGTCAAAAAGGCAGCAGTAGCAGCTTGTGTGTTTGTAGTAAAAATTCTGAAATTAATGACTATGGGCTTGAACCACCGCCCAAGGACTCTTACTAACATCCTAAGGCATGGCTTGGACCATTTCTAAAGGCTAAAAGCCAACCACAAACCAAGCCATCACCTAAGACAATGCACAGCTCAAACCGAGAATACAACTTTCTGTGTAGTGTGATGTATTGACTTGTTTTACTGTCTTGGGTCGTTCCAATGGCCATTTGATTGACCATGTCTCGATCTAGACATGATGGAGTGTTGTATGAACCATGGCTACGGGCTAGGAGCCAACCATCATCCATACAAACACTAGAAACTCGAAACTCACTCACACAGAAATATGAAGAACCGAAATGCACTTGAATTGTTTTGGTAAAATTTTTATGGATCCGTGAACCCAGCTTTAAAAAAATGATTTGATCACATCCTAGACATGTTAAGGTAGTGTTCCAACCATGGCTACCGTCCCTAGGACAGCCAAGATTCGAACACCCCCTTAAACCACTCATGTAGCCAAAACCGAGACTCACTTTTGCTGCTAAAGAATAAAGTTGCTGTAATTTCTTTGTTTGTGTGTGTATGGACTTAAAACACTGAACCGAAAACACCCTAACACGTTCTAAATTATGCCTAGAAGCAGCCTTGGCAGCCTAGAATCGAAGCAACTCCTGAAATCAACAAAACATCTCAAACCGTGAAGTTGGAAATCAAATGATTTGAGAAAATCTGTGCAGATTTTTACTTGGGAACTTGCTGTCAATTTCGTGATTTTTGCTTGAATCATGGTTATATAATGGTTTAAAAATATTTATAGGACTTGATTGAAGAGCAAAGAAACATTATATACATGCCTGAAATTTGTTTTGACACAAAACAAATCAATCCGACAAAGACGAGCGGCGGAGTCGGAGTTGGATTTCCTTTCTTATTTCTGTGCTGTTTTCCCGATTTCAACAGCTGGTTCTTTCTGATATTTCGAATGTAAGGGTGGGGGAAGGCTAGGTAGGGAAGGTGAATGATATAAGAGGTGTTAAATAAGTCTTGAATTGCATTTAGTTGAGAGTTACGAGTGAGAATTTGAATGGGAATTGAATTGTTTCTTCACCTTGCTGTAGCTGCTATTATTCTTTTATTCCAGATACTAACTCACGAATCTAAGCCGCTATTTTCTGATATTTTTCAAGGGTGAGAGTGTGGGTTTGCTAGACAATGAAGGTGAGTGTTAAAAGGTGTCATTATATGCATTAAGGTGGGAGTTACAAGTGTAGGCTTTGAATGCAATTCGAAATGATTCTCATTCCTCTTGCTAGCCGATACCTTTTCTCCTTCTTGCTGTCTATTCACGTTTATTTGCTAGCAATATGGGCTGAGGAGCTTCACGGAGAATTATGGTGCATATATTACCCATAACTATGGAGGTTAAAAGTGAGAAATGATTACACTATGAAAACCATTTAGTGGTAAATTAGAATGAGGTTTACTACAATTTTTGAATTGTCTTAACCAAATATTATTACTACTTCTTGCATGGTATAATAGTGTTTTAATCTTGCATTTTAAATTCTTAAGGTTTAATACACTCATTATATATATTTTTAATGAATGACAAATTAATTTAGAATAGAATATTGCATGGCATGCTTGACTTAAAATTTAAGTATTTAAATGTTATGTTTAATTTCTTAAATATATTAAGCCTAAATTAATTCCTCCCCAATTGTTTACACATTTTAATTTTTAGCTTTAATTAAATATTGAACCTAAAAGAATTTATTTAATAACTTGGTTCCAACTAATTTTAATAAATCCTAAAACATTCTTTTTCTTTAAAATTAAATTATTCTTTGACTTAAATTAAATTTAGTAATATTTTTCTTATTATTAATCTTATCTCTAATCTCCAAACTCCGGTCCGACCTCGCGTATTTAACTGAAAAGATAAAACTAAACTTTTGCATTTAAAATAAATAGTTATGACTTGTCAAATATCAAAATGAATTAAACCATATATATATATATATGAGCATAATTATTGCTATTTATATTTAAAAATGATTTATATATATATATATAAATCATTTTTAAATTTAAATAGCAATAATTATGCATGGCTTATACGTAGTCGGATTTTCGGGTCGTTACAATAATAGTATAGCACTAAGTCATTATGGGTTTTCTTAAGTTGCAAATTGCAAATAAGGATGGAGAAGGAAAATTTAATTAGGAACAAGGAGACGTAAGGACATTCTAGAACTTAAGTTTTATCAGAGTAGCGCAGCGGAAGCGTGGATTTTTGGGATACTAGAACTAAGTCTAAACTTTGGGTTATTAAGGATAAGCAAATTTCGAGGACGAAATTCAATTTAAGGGGGGAGATTGTAATGCCCCGAAAATTTAAAGGTCCACGCAAATCACATGCATGCAATTATTAAATTCTATTGTATTTTAATTAAATGTTTTAATCGCATGAATTAATTTTGTTGTGCATATTTGCATGTTTAAAATATATTTTTCTACATGGTTGCATTAAAATGTATTTTTAAAGGTTATTCGAGTTGCGATCGAGGAACGTAGACCGATGGCTGAAAAATAGAAAATGATTTTATTAAATAATTATTTTTAATTATTTAATATATGGTTGATGGCTTTTTATTATTTTTAAAAATAAGGGGTTTTGAGGTGATTTTATACGCCGAGACGTAATTTTTATCGGTGTTGGATTTTTAACAAAAATACGAACTTGGTGGTAACCCGGCTATTAGATTCACAAACTTATTTTTAGCAAAACTATTTTAAATTTTAATTATATCCTAATTAAGACTAATGGGCCTAATTGGTTAGCTTAATAGGCTTAAGTCCTAATTAGTGAATTAATTACTATTTAAATATGTTGAACCCTTCCCAAACCTCAAGCAAACTCACGCCCCACTCCCCTTCTCAATTAAAACTCTCCCCCTACCAGCAAAAAACATGGCACACACAATCAAATTGAGGGAAAAACATCAAAAGTTTTCAAGGAAATTCAAGTCATCGCTTCTTCGTCGCCGTTTTTCAATTGCCAACGGTTTCTCGTGCGTAAAATACGCAAAATCAGGCCATATTTCTTCTTTTTATCATCTTTCACACCATAGTAATTATTTAAAATTATTTTGTATGAAAAACAAGAAACACTTTGTTATATATTTTTTTTTCAAGCATATGTGATTTTTAAAGCATGGTTTATGATCCAAATCATGTATATTGTGTTGTAAAGGGACTGCCATGATTTAGGATTGTAACAAGCATGCTTTACACGAGATAAAGACCTTAAAGTCCCACCTGTCGGCTGCACACATGAAATACAAAGCTGGTAGCTAGCAAGTTGCTGTCATGGTGGGGAGGAGGTGTCGGTTTTGGGGTTTGATGGCTTGGCTTGGTCAGGGCTTGGGGCCAGGGCGAGCTAGGGTCTATTATGGGTCGTGGGAAGAGTCCTAGCCATGCTAGGACTCGAGTCAGGGGCTGGGGAAGGAAGGACTCCTTACCCGAGAATTTCCGCAAGGGTAGCACAGGTTGCAGCTGGTTCAGGGAAGAAAGGGCTCGGCCCGAGGGCTTTGGGCTGGGCTGGGCTAGGATAGGTCCTTAGGGTCCTGATAGGGTGCATGAGGGGCTGGTTCAAGGGCTGGCTCGTGGGTTAGGTGGCCAAGCAAGGAAGCAAGGGTCTTTGTCAAGTGGGTCTTCTCGGCTGTGTTGCTGCAGCTTATGTTGTGTCTTCGGTTTCAGGGGCTGGGGTCGAGTCCATAGGTTCTAAGGGTTCAATAGGGTCTATAGGAGGTCTGGGTTGAGGTTGGCTCAAGAAGGTTCGTTGCTGGCTCAGCTGGAGGTGGAAAACGTGAGGGAGAAGCTCTTGGCAGCAAGTTAGGCGTGAAGTTGCTGTCATGTAGTCCAGTGGTTCGGAGCTTGAGTTCTAGGGGCTGGCTTGGTCTGGGCTCAGTCTGGACGTTGTCTAGGGGAGGTTAGGGTCATGAGGGGTCAAGTGGTTAGGGGCTGGAAGTGTCCTAGTTGGGCTAGGAGTCCTAAATATCCTAGGAGACTCACACATAAAACATGCAGTATTTTGAGTCAAGTTCCAGCAGGGATTGTGCGACTTAGGGGCTAGTTCTATGGGCTGGGCATGGTCAGTAAGGTCCCTAGGTGGGTTGGCTAGGTTTTGGCTCAAGGTGGCTTGGGCGTGGCTCGAATAAATTAGGAGATGACTCGGTGTGTTTGATAAGGTGTCAAAAACGAAAATAATAAAGCTAAAATTAAATCCAAGGGTCCACGGGGGTGGCTCATGACTTGGAAGGGTAGAATAAATAATAAAAATTCTATGTTTAAAATTTGGGATCAAAATAATGAGTTTTGAATTTATTCGAGATTTAATCGCCGCACGAAACGCTAATTAACGGGTTAATTGAAACGCCTAGTTTTAGGCTTTATAAAATTATGAAAAATTATATTTAAGCTTAAATAATTATTAAAAGTCTAAATTTTTAATTTGGGAATTTTATATTAAGGTTTGGTTTAATTCGGGATTAAAACGCATTAATACGTCATATTTAAAGATTAATTTAAAAGTCCTCGATTTAAGCTAAATAAAAATACGAGAAAATTCATGTAAGCTTAAATAATGATTTGGGAAATTTTAGAGTCAATGAAATTAAGAAAATGTCAAAAACGAGAAATTTTACGTCCTGGGGTATAACGGTCTTTTTACAACTAAAAATTAGTAAACGTCATGGCAGTGCCCTGAATGCTGTTTTATGTGCTAATATGATTATTTTCTGTAGTTATGGATGTTTATGAAATTTTATATGTTAAAATGATATTTTAAACGTTTATGGAATTTTATATGTTAAAAGGATATTTTAAATGTTTAGGAAATTTTATATGTTTATGATATAATATGTCAAAATGTTATTTTAAATGTTTTGAGGTTAAAATGATTATTTTTAAATGTTTATGAAATTTTCATGATTAAATTATGATTTTTAAATGTCTATGGGATTTTCATGATTTAAGGAAGACATTTAAAAGACATGTTGCATGCTTGGTTTCAAAATAAAAATGTGATGTGATGCATGATTTTTATAAAGTAATGAGAATGTTAAACGTTGAAGGAAGTGAAGTAATTGTGACTAATTCGATAATGTTGGGGTATCGTGAGTGTTATGGTCCCAGTGGGAGCCCAACGATCGTGTTTCCACCATTACGAATATGTGGTAACGGTTTTGTGGTAACGGTAAGAATGGGAATATCGTGAGGGGAAAAGGCCCCCGAGGGAACCCATTTGTGGGAAAAGGCCCCAGAGGGAACCCCGACGATCGTATTTATATTCGATGAGGATAGACCAAGGCCCAGTTGACCGGTGAGAGTGTCGCTGGAGTCCCAGCCGCCCAGTACTGTGGTTACATGTAGATGGATCCATCGACTTTTGAGGTTTATGTCATGATGAGGAAAGTCACAATTAACGACTTGAATTCAACAAAGGAAAAGGAAAAGGAAAAGGAAAAGGAAAAATGCTTATGATCATGATAAAATGATTTATGTTATGTTTTAAGGAAAGGTAAAAGGTTAAAGTTTATGTTATGCATGTCATGAAAATGTTTATGTTTAAAGTTGATGCATCATGATGATAATGTTTTTATTTAAAGTTCATGCATCATAAAAATGTTTACGAAAATGTTCATGTTTGAAGTTTATGCATCTTCATGAAAACGATATTTTAAGTACAAGTATTTTTCACTGTTGCTTGTGGTTTTATACGTATTACTTGTTATCAAGAATATGACGTATTGAATCTTTAGACTCACTAGATGTGATTGATACAGGTGTTTATGATATAAATGTTATGGAGGTCTTGATGGTTGACTTTGCTGGACTGAAGGTGCACACGACCCGAGGACCAGCGCTTCTAGCTTTCCGCAATTATGTTTATGATTTATGTTAAAGATTTTTACGACTTTTTATTTACTCTTTTGAGTGATTTTTGAGAGAATTATAGAATGGGCTGTATTTCTCAAATATATAGTTGGTTGTTTTATTTTTAAAATGGTTCCAAAATATTTTTATGCAAATGTGTATGATTCGGTCGATGCTATGTAAGGGTTTAAAAAAAAATTTCTATTACGTTTTAAGAAAAATAAAGGCAGACGTTTCATGGAACCTCGGATTTGATAGCACTATCAAGGAATTTGGTTTTGCTAAGAATCCTGATGAACCATGTGTGTACAAGAAACTTAGTGGGAGTGCAGTGACATTCTTAGTACTTTATGTTGATGACATGCTACTCATTGGAAATGATGTAGGATTAATGCATTGGGAATGATGTAGGATTAATGCAATCAACTAAAGTATGGTTAGCAAGTAAATTCTCCATGAAAGAAATGAGTGAAGCATCCTATGTATTGGGAATACAAATCTATGGAGATAGATCAAAAAGGATGTTGGGGCTCACCCAAGCCACTTATATCGATATCATTCTGAAGCGATTCTCTATGAAAGAGTCCAAGAGAGGATACTTACCAATGTGTCATGGTGTTACTCTATCTAAAACTAAGTGTCTCAAAAGTGATGAACAGATAGAGATGATTACACATATTCCATATGCGCCAACCATTGGTATTATCATGTATGGTATGATATCGACACGTCCTGATGTTGCTTATGCTCTGAGTGTTACAAGCAGATATCAGGTGAACCCTGGTCCAATGCATTGGAAGGCCGTGAAAGATATTCTTAAGTACTTAAGCAGGACTAAAAGCTTGTTCATGGTCTATGGAGGCGGAGAATTGAAATTGGAAGACTATACTGATTCTAGCTTCCAATGTGACGAAGATTATTCGAAATCGACCTCTGGTTTTGTATTCATGCTAAATGGTGCGGCTGTCTCTTGGAAAAGTTCCAAGCAAGACACCGTTACGGATTCCACCACTGAAGCTGAATACATTGCTGCATCTGCTGCAGCCAAAGAGGCAGTTTGGATGAGGAATTTTGTCCAATATTTGGGCGTTATTCCTAATAGAGTTGATCCAGTCCCCGTGTACTGCGACAACACTGGTGTCATTGCGCAAGCAAAGGAACCAAGGTCTCATCAACGATCCAAATAGATAGTGATAAAGTTCCACATCATCCGAGAGATTGTGGGAAGAGGAAATATATCAATCGAAATAGTCCCCTCTACAGATAATGTTGTTGATCCACTTGCAAAAGCCCTTGCCAGGACCATTGTTTGAAAAAGCATCGTGAAGAAATGAGAATAAAGTTTATGGGTAGTTGGCTCTAGGGCAAGTGGGAGATTGTTAGAGTAGATGCCATATAAGCCAACTGTTGGCTAGGAAATTTATTGACCCAGTTGTTATAAACAATCTTTATTTTAATATAATTCATTATTTCATAGTTTGTTATTTCTTTATCTGTATACTCAATTGATCAACATCGATAAAAACTTTGATTATACTTTAATACAAATGAATCGTAATTCGATGTTGAAACTCATTTGTAAACACTGTATAATCTAAATTCGTTCCTAGTCGATCCAGCCGCCTAAAATATGCAGCTCGGCTTCATGTTGAGTTAATCTCCGAACATTGAAGCCATTTTCTCGAGTTAAGTTAGCTGAAATCTAAGTTCATATTTAATTTCTATAGTTAGAATGAAAATTGTTGAACTTCGTTTAAGCTAAATTTTAAGTTTGTATTCCTTACGTGATTTGCTTCGATTCGAATTTTCCGGGTTCTCACAATGATACTAGACGCTCTTACCATGATTTGATGGGTTTAATCAGAAAATGATGTCTGACATTCTCATGATCAAATGTTGGTGCATGGAATGTGGGCAAATTAGGGTAAGCTAGAATAAAAGAAATTGTCCTGAATCACAAAGAGTTGTGAACCCACAGCTAGCTGTATCCCTGAACCATTGAGGGTCACACAAGCACTGGTTTAGTTGTTCCTGTTATAATAATGAATTCAATGAGTTGAATTTATAAGAAATAAATTTGATATGATCAATCGATAAGCTTATAAATAAAGTTTATAAAATCTTATAGAAATTTTGATAGCATTACTGCTAAAACAGTCAAAAGGAGTTCACCTGTCTTATTTAGACATTGATGATCTCGAAATTAAAGTGTGGATCATAATAACAAACAAGTTGAAATTGTCACATCGATGATATTGGATCGTCGATCGGGATTATGATGAGATTAATGAAATGAGAGCATGAAACATGAGCTTGTAAGAGTATAAGCCTATCATGCTAATTTATTAAATTTCAAATGGGCTTTAATGATTAAATTATATTTTATATGAGTTAAAATATAGCCATTAAGTTTTTATAAAATATGGTATTGATTTATGTAATATGAAAATATTCATGATATCATAATTTTAAAACTTGCACACAAAAAAATAATATTGGATGATTATGGGTGTGCTAATTTCGAGAAATATATATTTAATGGGATCATTAACTTAATTATTATGATTAATTAAGGAAACAATTATTAGTTAAAATAATAATAATATATGTGTTACTTTGATGATCAATTGAATTGAGACCACCGAAGCTTTCAAAAACAAAAGGACAGAGTCGAAGATTTTGTAAAAAAAAAAAAAGAAGAGAAAGTCTCCAATTCTATCGGCCATTCTTGCTCTCAAAAGGTTTTGAACCAATTTTGTTTTTATGATCTCGAACGTAAAATATTTTCAAAATTATTAGTGCAATTTTGAAGAAGAACAAATATTCCGGTCGTGGACCTGATTCGGAGATCGAAGAAGGTGGTTCGAAGAAAGTTTGTAGGGATTTACGACAAGAGCTACGTCCGTTAATGCACGAGTAGTTGGAGTCGAGTGAATTATTCACTAAGGTATATACTAAACATCCTTTGTATATTTATTTAATTTAAACCATACGAGTGTCCAAAAATTATTTTGAATTTCAAATAAAAATTTTAAACTTCCGATGTGTTTTAGACACGAGAAAACCGATATACCAACAAAATGCGCATCTTCTACGTCTGTTGCACATATTCTAATTTCATTACGTCATCATATTTCATGCAACAATGGTGAAACTCACTCACACGGAAATAACAATGATTACAGTACATTTACTAGCAAAAACAAGACATCTATCGAAACAATAAAATGACTAATAATAGTTTGTGCGATGAGTTATAGATGACCTTTCTAGTAGACTGAGATGCACGTGGAATTAAGAGATTGGCTAGAAAAAACGATTCAAAACAAATATGGATCCATCAAATAGAGATGATACGATAGAGCTGATACGAAAGTCACAACTAATGAACTGAATTCAATTAAAGTAAATGTATAAGTATACGATATTATCATGAGTTGTTTTGACATGCATGCTTGTTGGAAACTTAATTTCGGTAGTTTGAAAAATTGAGCGTAAAATATTTAACAAACTGATCAAGAAGACTGAAAGGAACTGATCTAAAATACGCAAGCTATTGGTTGCCTAATTGAAGATTAGTGCGCAGAAAATCAACGGCAAATGAACTAAGATAACTGAATATTGTAGACGACTGGATGATCAGTTGAAACTAATCAGTTGAGAGCAATCAGCTTATCCTATCAGCTTTGTCAAAACTGATAAAAAAGTTATACACGTCATCAGTTAAGGAATGTAGCTATCAACCGACAAATTGTACAAAGAAGTCTGCAACATGTGGTGAGAACGCCGCATTCAGCAATGATACAGTGTATTACTGTCAGAAGAATGTCGACGTGGCAAACAACGGATATAAAAATTCATATCACATTCATTGTTACCGTTGGAAGCAAAGCCTATAAATAGCCAAGAAGAGCAGCGGAGAAAATAGACATATAACTGTTCAATCAACCAAGATGTTATTTGCTGAAATCTCTTCACAAGCTTTCTGTTCATATTCAAAAGATTTCAAAGCTCATACTTAGCATATACATTCATAGTATTCAAGGCTATAATTTGAGCTTACAATCACAAAATCTTACTGTTGTATTATTCGATTTTATAGAGATTAGTTGTGCTAAGTAGTTTCAGATCAGTAGAGTACTGTAAACTGTATCGAAACTAAGAGTTTCAGTTTGGCATTGTTAAGTCTAAAACTGAAGTGGGTCTGTACAATTCTTTGTGTTGATCAAAGTCTTTTAGTGAATATCATATATTTTAGATAGAAGGGGTGATGTAGGAGTGATTGAAATTTCCGAACATCCATAAATCTTGTGTCTCTTAATTTCAGTTTTATTCTATTTGTCAATCAGTTTATTTCCGCACTTTCATTAGTTAACTGATCGACATTGACAAACAAAATTCCCGAGCTCAGTTTATCACTAAACTGACTCATTATTCGAAAATAGTGTAAAATTATCAAGTGTTTATTCAAAAAAAAAAACCCCCTCTTTCTAAACACTTCTTCACCTCCCAACCGATCCTATCAAGTGGTATTAGAGCACTTGAATCTTGTTCCTGAATATTCCTATCTACAAACTGATTACCATGTCGTTTTTCAACAAAATCCCAATTTTTTCCAAAGAAGATTTTGACGATTGGAAGATTAGAATGCAGGCTCATCTAGCTGCGCAAGATGATGATATGTGGTACGTTATCACTGAAGGACCCATGAGAATACTAAAAGCAAACACTGTTGTTGCTATAACTGATGGTGCTCCACACCGTATTGAAATGCCTAGAGATGAATGGATAGCTGAAGACAAAAGAAAAGCCAATTTGGACAATGTGGCTAAAGACATCTTGTACAAAACGCTGGATAAAATTACTTTCAGCAAAATAAAGATCTGCAAGACTGCAAAAGAAATCTGGGAGAAGTTAATTCAACTCTGCGAAGGCAATGAGCAAACAAAAGAAAATAAACTCTCAGTTGCTGTTCAAAAATTTGATAACATCAAGATGAAGACTGGAGAGTCTACGCACGAATATGATGAAAGAATCAGCGGCATAATAAACAAATTGAATGCACATGGAAAGGTGTATTCAAACAAAGAAATCGCGCTGAAGGTAGTCAGAGGTCTTCCCAAGGAATGTGATGTTAAGACAATGGAAATGAGAGAAACAAAGGATCTAAATAAGGTCGAACTACATGATCTATTTGTTGATATGAAAGCCTATGGGTTTGAGTTGCAAACAAGAGAAGGAGAACCTTCTACACCAGCAGCTACAACAGCTCTTAGTGCTGTCAAACTGGAACCAACTGGTTCAGTTGAAAAAACTATTGACCAGTTAAGCAATGACGCAATGTCATTATTTGTCAAAAAATTTGGAAGATTCATGAGAAGAAATCAAGGCTCTTTTCAAAGACAATATCAGAGAAATAACACCAAGGAAGAACCAAATGCTTGCTACAACTATGGCAAAAATAGACACTTTATTGCTGACTGTCCTAAGCCAAAGAAGGGCAGTCGATGCTCAGCTGAATAGGGAAAGAAATCATTTGAGCCCAAGAGAAGATCTAAGGATGATAAAAAATCATTCAGAAATAAACATGAAGTGCTACTAGCTGCGGAAAGTAAGTCCAAATGGGCAGAAACTGACAGCGATGAATTAGAATCTTAGAGCTTGAGTAGCTCCAGCGATGATGAGGAAGTCAAGTGTCTGATGGCTGCTTACACAGAACTAGAATCAACCAGTGAACATGTATTTGATTTAGTTCAACCGAGTCTCACAAGCTTGCTCTCTCATTTGAGAAAGCCAAAGCAAAGCAAACTGATCCCAATGACAATAAAACTGAAACTGATGAATCAGTTGAACTGTTGAGTCTTAAACAGGAGATTGTTGAGCTGAATGCTGAAAGAAGCAAGAATCAATCTATGATTCAGTAGTTAAAGCTTGAGAATTCAAAGCAAACTGAGCTTATTCAAGCATGGAATAAATCATCAGTTACACTAGCTGAAATGCAAGATATGCAAAAATCAATTATTGATAAAACTGGTTTAGGCTTTAGCAACCAAGATGAAACTTCTACCAGTGATACTCAGCAAAAACTGAACATAGGCAAAGGGAAATACATTCACTTTGTCAAATCAGTTATGGTACAAGAACAACCTGAGCCGAGTAGACCAGTTGAGCAGCCTATTGAAAATAAGAACAAGGTTAAAAGGTATGAAATTGGTTATAACCCTAAAACTTCAAATGTTTCACGAAGCTGGTCAGCTAAAAGGTTCAGCAATAACTCTTCAAATGGCTATTCAAATTGTCATAACTGCAAGCCAGTTCAGAAAAGATATCGGCTGAACAACCAGTTGCACAAGGCTGAAGCACATATTGCTTCATCTGCAAACAACACACCAAGCACACACAAGCTGGGAAAAACCATTTGGAACACAGTAACTGGAAAGTAAGTTAGACTAATCCAAGTCTGGGTTCCTAAAGGACTAATCAGTTCAGGACCCAAATAGATATGAGTACCAAAATTATTCATTGTGTGTGATTGTAGGTGGTAGGTACAGACAAAGAATCAATCTGGTATCTGGACAGTGGATGCTCGCGACATATGACAAGGGATGCAAAATTTCTATCCCAACTGATCAAATACACTAGTCCAAACATCAGTTTTGGAGACAACTCTAAAGGTAAAACTGTGGGCAAGGGTAATCTTATCCATTGTAACATTACTATCAAAGATGTGTTACTAGTTGAGAATTTGAAGTATAACTTGATAAGCATCAGTCAGTTATGCGACAATAATTTCTCAGTTCAGTTCAACATACACTCTTGCACAGTTTGAAACTCAACTGATGAGATCATCTTGACTGACAATCATTGTCGAAATACATACAAAGTCAGTTGAACTAATCAACCTAATGCACCAGTTTGTTTTATAGCTTCAAAATCTTCTAAAAACTGGTTGTGGCATAAAAGGTTGAACCACCTCAATTTTAAGTCTATTGATTATCTGAGTAACCATGATCTTGTAACTGGTTTGCCCAAAATAGATTTTTCAAAAGATAAAATTTGCTCAGCATGTCATTTAGGTAAACAAGTAAGATCTTCATTTAAAAACAAGGGTAGTAAACCATCCTCCAAATTCTTAGAACTGCTACATATGGATCTTTTTGGTCCTATACCATTCATGAGTTTAGAGAGAATGAAATACACCTTGGTGATCATTGATGATTTTTCAAGATTTACTTGGGTTATCTTTCTTAAATCAAAAGACCAAACTGCTGTACAACTGATTAAGCTTTTCAAAATATTATTAAATGAAAAACCAGTTGGTATTGACAGAATAAGGTCCGATCGAGGGACTAAATTCATCAATCAAAATCTTTCACAATTATTAGAAAATATTGTGATGAAGCATGAGCTCTCAGCAGCTAGGACTCCTCAGCAAAATTGAAATGTCTGCTATTCGTTTTCTTAAAACGTGTTAGGAAATTTTTTTTTTCTCCTTAATCTCCATAATTCAAAATATACATATGTATACTTTAAAATATCTTCAAACCATTTTTAAAATAAAACAACCACCTAACATTTAAAAGTCAAAGGAAAATAGTTTGAATCATAAAATCGTCCAACGTTTTACCAAACCCAAAAACATTATTTGAAAATTATAGCACATACTAAACCTCTCAAAAATATCTCAAAAGCAAAATATTTTTAACATAAACCATAATCATAAACTAGATCGGAAAGCTAGCGTCGCTACTCGGGTTATGTGCACCTTCAGTCCAACAAAGTCAACCATCAAAACCTCTATAACCATCTGCTTCAATAACACCTAGTGAGTCTAAAGAATCAACACACCATAATCTTGATAACAAGTACTACATATACAGAACACATGCAACAGTGAAAAATACTTGTACTTAAAATATCGTTTTCATGAAGATGCATAAACTTTAAACATAACCATTTTCATAAATATTTTCATGATGCATAAACTTTAAATAAAAACATTTTCATAATGATGCATTAACTTTAAACGTAAACATTTCCATAACCTTTTCATAAACATTTTCATATCATCGTAAACATATCCATGTGATTATGCATAACTTAAACATTAACATTTTCCTTTTTATCATTTCATATCTTATATCCTTTCATCATGAGCATATACATTTTTCCTTTTCATTGAATTCAGATCGTTAATTGTGAATTTTCTCTTCCTCAAAAAGTCTATGGATTCATCTACATGTAACCACAGTACTGGGCAGCGGGGACATAGCGACACTCTCACCCGTCAACTGCGCCTTGACCTATCCTCATCGAATGGAAATAGGATCTTCGGGCTCTCTCTGGGACCTATTCTCATAGACACGCTCCCTCTCGGACCTTCTCCCACGAATGGGCTCCCTCTGGAGCATCCTCCTGTAAATGTGCTCCCTCTGGAGCCTTTTCCCTCACGATATCCCCATTCATATCCTCATATCCACAATAGTCACAATTACTTCACCTCCTCCAATGTTTCACATTTTCATCACTTTATAAAAATCATGCATTTAATATCCTTTTCCTTTTAAAAACAAACATGCAACATATCTTTTAACGTTATCGTTTAATCATAAAAATCCATAATCGTTTAAAATAACATTTTAACATATTAAAATTCCATTAACATTTAAAATAACATTTTAACATCAAAACATTTAAAATAAAATTTTGACATATTAAATCATAAACATTTAAAATAAACATTTTGACAGAAAAATCTTTAAACATATAAAATTCCATAAACATTTAAAATAATCATTTTAACATATATAATTCTATAAACATCCATAACCATTGAAAATAATCATATTACCATATAAAACAGCATTCAGAGCACTGCCATTACGTTTACTAATTTTTGGGTGTAAAATTACTGTTTTACCCCTAGACGAAAAATTTCACGTTTTCGTCTTTTTCTTAATTTCATTGATTCTAACATGTCCCAAATATTTATTTAAGCTTACATGAATTTTCTCGTATTTTTATTTGGCTTAAATCGATGATTTTTAATTTATTCTTTAAATATAATTTATTAATGTGTTTTAATACCGAATAATTTCAAAACTTAATATAAAATTCTCAAATTAAAAATTAAACTTTTAATAATTATTTTAGCTTAAATATAATTTTCCATAATTTTATTCCGCTTAAATCTAGGCGTTACAATGAATTCTTTAATTAACGTTTCGTGAGGCGATTAAATCTTGGATAAATCCAAAACTCATTATTTCCTTCCTAATTTTTAAACATAACATTTTTATTATTTATTGTACTCTTATGAGCCATGAACCGCCCCCGTGAACCCATGGTTTCAATTATTGTTCTTTAATTTTTGTTTTTTGACACCTAATCAAACAAACGGAGCCATATCCCAATTTGCTCGAGCTATGTCCGAACCACTTCGAGCCAAACCCAAGCCAACTCACCTAGGAACCCTCCTGATCAACCCTTGCCCATAGAACATGAACCTAACTCGCTCAAACCCTGCTGAAACTTGACCCATGTTTTTGCATGTGTGTGTGCCTGTGTCACCATGCCCTTCTAGGACTCCTAACCCAACTAGGACCCTTCCAGCTGGTTAACCATTGACCCAACCTGACCCTAACCAACCCTGGACCACGCCCAGACCCTGCCTAGACTAGCCCAAGCCCTGGACCCAAGCAACGATCCACTGAACCTTGACAGCAAACTCACGCATAACCCTTGCTTCTCACGGTTCTCTTCTTTCCTCTCGAGCCAGCAGCCGCACCAGCCCCTGCCAAGACCCTTGTGCACCCTCCTAGAACCCTAAAGACCTAGCCTAGCCCAGCCCAAATCTCCCTGGCCGAGCCTCTACATCCTGCGCAAACTACACACCCTGCGCGTCCCCTTCATGCTCTCGGTAGGACTCCTCCCCAGCCCTCTTGACTTCAGTCCTAGCGTGGCTAGGACTCTTTCCTTGACACCTGACGGACCCTAGCCAAGCCCTGGTCCCAACCGAACCCAAGCCCAGCCACCATGCCCAAAAACCGAGCCCTTAAGGTACACAAGCACATGTTCGGTTCCATCTTTGTATTCCTGATCGTATGAAGTGTTTTGGTTGAGTTTTATGAACCTGAAGCTTTGTATAAACACCCTAGATCATACTTCTAACATGGCGGCCCTCTTAACCACATAATAACATGAATTTGGAATAAAAAAACACAAGTTTATAACATGTATGCGTATAGTTACGAAAATTGTGAGTTGTGTTACTTGTTTTTCCATGAAATTCATGATCATACAAATACTATGGTGTGATAGATGTTTGAAAGAAGAATATGGCGTGCCTTTGCATATTTAACGCACGATTATTCGTTGACGAATCGGAGAACGATGACACGAAGTCGATGGCTTGAATTTCCTTGAAGAACCTTGATGCTTTTCCCTTGATAATTTGAAACTTTCCCTTGAGAACATATGTATGTGCCGTGTGATTTTGCAAGGGAAGAGTTTGAAGATTTATAGGGTGTGGGGCGTGGGGTAATATGGTTTAATGGGGTTGATTAGCACTTTAAATATTGCTAAAATCCAAACCAAACTCTAATTGCTAGCTTAGGCCCATTAACAATGTTAATTAGGTCCAATTAGCCCATTAGTATTTAATTAAAATATTTTGTTTAATAAAGTTTGTGAATTTATTAGTCGGGTAGCCAATACATTCATATTTTGTTGAAAATCCAATGCCAATAAAATTACGTCCCGACGTATAAAATCACCTCAAAAACACCTTATTTTCAAAAATAAGCAAAAGCATCACCCTTAATTTAAATAATCAAAAATAATTATTTAATAAAATCATTTTCTATTTGTTGGAAACTTAATTTCGGCTGTTTGACAAATCATTTATCTATTGGACTAACTGATCAAGTATTCGAATGATACAGCTTGCCTAACTGAAGTATCGCGTGAGTTATCAAAGGCAACCGAATCCAGCTGAACTGAACCTTCGAAGTTAACTGACTGATCAGTTGAACCTAACTAGATTCCTGAAGACGGCTAACTGATCAGTTGGAAACCGATCGATTGATTCACTCAGCACAAGATTATCAGCTGGTCGCTCAGCCATACACGTTATCAAATGAAAAGGACGTTAAACCGACATCAGTACAAGCAGACTGCAACTTGTAATGGAACGCTGCATTTCAGAGTCTACAGTGTACGATTGTCAGGAGAATATCAACGTGGCAATAAACGGATATAATATTCAAATATTATATCAAGTTACCGTTGGAAGAGAAGCATATAAATAGGTGAAGAGAGCAGCTGAAGAAACAAGGATACAAGAACAACTATTTTACTCAAACTGTTACTCTGCTGAAATCAAAAGCTCACACTTACTAAGTTCTATCTGCAGAATTCAAGGCTACCGTCTTTGAGCTTGTTAGCACACTGTAATCCCTGTTATATTGTTAAGTTGTGCTAAGATCAGTCACGAACTGAAATAGCCTGTTGTAACTAAGAGTTTCAGTTTTGGCATTGATAAGACCAAATTGAAGTGGGTCAGTACAAATATTGTATTCGATCAAAGTCTTTTACTAGAAATCCTATCTTCGTGATAGAAGGGGTGACGTAGGAGTTATTCCATTCTCCTAACATCCAGAAACAAATCGCGTGCTTTTCATTTCAGTTATCTTTTATTTCAGTTATTCTATCTTTCATTCAGTTTACTTACGCAACTTTTTTTAAGTTAAACTGATTGTCATCGACTGACGAGATACCGAGTATCAGTTTGTCATTGAACTGAACTCAACTTACGAAAAACGAACATAATCCGTGAGTGTTTATTCAACCCCTTTTTCTAAACACTTTTCACATCTTAACCGATCCTTTCAAGTGGTATCAGAGCGGTTGTATCTCCTCTCAGAATATCTATACTCTCAAACTGATCATCATGTCTTCCTTCAACAAGATCCCTATGTTTTCCAGGTAGGACTTCGATGACTGGAAAATAAGAATGCACGCTCATTTAGCTGCACAAGATGATGACATGTGGTACGTTATCACTGATGGACCGATGAAGATTCTAAAAGCCAATACAGCAGTGGCTATTACTGAAGGGGCACCTCACCGTATTGAAAAGCCCAGAGATGAATGGAAAACAGAAAACAAAAGAAAAGCAAATCTGGATAATGTGGAAAAGAATATACTGTACAAGACACTGGATAAAGTAACCTTCAGCAAGATCAAGATGTGTAAGACAGCTAAGGAGATTTGGGACAAAGTAACCTTCAGCAAGATCAAGATGTGAAGGAAACGAACAAACCAAAGAGAATAAACTTTCTGTTGCTGTGCAGAAGTTTGACAACATCAAGATGAGAACTGGAGAATCGATGCATGAGTACGATGAGAGAGTCAGCTGCATCATCAATGAACTCAATGCACTTGGAAAAGTATATACCAACAAAGAAGTTGCATTAAAAGTAATCAGAGGTCTTCCCAAGGAGTGGGACGTAAAGACCATGGCAATGAGGGAATCCAAGGATCTAAACAGAGTTGAGCTTCATGATCTATTCGCTGATTTGAAAGCCTATGAGTTTGAGCTACGAACTCGAGAAGGAGAGCTTTCTACTCCAGCAGACACAACTGCATTAGCTACTGTCAGAACAGAACCAACTGGTTCAGTCGAGAAGTCTGCTGATCAATTGAGCAATGATGCTATGTCATTGTTCATTAAAAAATTCGGAAGATTTATGAGAAGAAATCAAGGGAACTTCCAGAAAAATTATTAGAGAAATAATTCTAAAGAGGAAACAAATGGCTGCTACAACTGTGGCAAACCCGGTCACTTCATTGCTGACTGTCCCAAACCCAAGAAGGACAGTCAGGGCTTGACTGAAAGAAGAAAGAAGTCATATGAGCATAGAAAGAAATCCAAGGATGATAAGAAGTTTTCCAGGAATAAGCATGAGGTACTCTTAGCTGAAGAAAGTAAATCTAAATGGGCAGAAACTGACAGCGAGGAGTCAGAATCAGAAACCTCATGCAGTTCCAGTGATAGTGAAGAGGAAGTGAAGTGTCTAATGGCTAGTGATACAGAAGAGGAGTCAAGCAGTCAACAGGTATTTGACTTCAGCTCAACTGATTTCACTAGAGAAGAACTTATTTCAACTCTTCATGACATGGTTAATGAGTATCATAAGCTTGCCTTATCGTTTGAAAAGGCTAGAGCAAAGCAAACTGATCCCATAGACAATAAAACTAAAACTGATGAATCAGTTGATGTGTTGAGTCTGAAAAGGGAGATTGCTGAGCTCAATGCTGAAAAGAGCAGGAATCAATCAATGATTCAAAAGTTGACGCTTGAGAATTCAAAGCAAACTGAGCTCATACAGGCTTGGAACAAATCATCTGTTGCATTAACTGAAATGCAGAACTCACAGAAATCAGTTACTGATAAAACTGGTTTAGGGTTCAGCACCCAAGATGAAATGATTCCCAATGATACTCGACCAAAACTGAATATGGATAAAGGGAAATACATTCACTTTGTCAAATCAGTTATGGTACAAGAACAAGCTAAGCCAAATAAACTGGTTGAACAGCCTACTGAAAGTACGAACAAAGCTAGAAGATATGGTATTGGTTATAGCCCAAAAGTTTTAACTGACTCACGTAGTCAGTCATCAAAAAGATTCAGTAGAAAATATTCAAATGGCTATTCCAATTACCATAACAGCAAGCGGGTTCAGAAAAGATATCGGCTGAACAATCAGTCGAACAAAGCTAAATAACATGTTGTATCATCTGCACACTACACACCAAACACACACAAATCGAGAAAGACCATCTGGAATACAGCAACTGGACAGTCAGTCAGTCTAATCCAAGTCTGGGTTCCTAAAGGACTAATCAGCTTAGGACCCAAATAGAAAAGGGTACCAAAAATTATATCTTGTATGTGACTGCAGGTAACAGGTACAATTAAGGAATCAATCTGGTACTTGGATATTGGATGCTCACGACACATGACGGGAAAAGCAGATCTGTTATCTCAACTGATCAAGTACACTGGACCAAACATCAGTTTTGGAGATAATTCCAAACGTAAAACTGTGGGTAAGGGTAAGCTTATCCATGGTAACTTTACCGTTAATGATGTTTTATTAGTTGAGAATCTCAAGTATAATCTGATTAGCATCAGTCAGTTATGCGATAACGGATTCTCAGTTCAGTTTGACAAATACTCTTGTTCAGTCAAAGACTCAACTGATGAGGTTATTCTAACTGGCAAACGGTGTGGAAACACTTACAAAGTCAGTTGAAATGATCAACCTTATGCACCAGTATGTTTCATTGCTTCAAAAATTTCTAAAAACTGGTTGTGGCATAAGAGATTGAACCACCTGAACTTTAAATCCATTGCATATCTGAGTAACCACAATCTTGTAACTGGTTTGCCCAAAATGGACTTTGTCAAAGATAAAATTTGTTCAGCATGTCAGTTTGGTAAACAAGTAAAATCTTTTTTTAAAAACAAGGGCCGTAAATCTTCTTCCCGATGCTTAGAACTATTACATATGGATCTTTTTGGTCCAATACCAATCATGAGCTTCGGGGGAATGAAATACACCTTGGTGATTGTGGATGATTTTTCAAGATTTACTTGGGTTATTTTTCTCAAATCCAAAAACCAAACTGCTGCACAACTGATAAAGCTTTTCAAAAGATTATTAAATGAAAAATCAGTTGGAATTGATAGAATCAGATCTGATCGAGGAACTGAATTCATCAATCAAACTCTTTCAAATATTTTAGAAAATGCTGGAATTAAGCATGAGCTCTCAGCAGCTATAACTCCTCAGCAAAATGGTGTAGCTGAAAAGAGAAACCGGACTCTTAAAGAAGCTGCTAGAACAATTCTTGCAGATTCGGGCGTTTCTCAAAGGTTTTGGGCAGAGGCAGTAAACACTGCGTGTTATAATCAGAACATATCGATGATTAATAAGAATCATATGAAAACACCATATGAGATCTGGCATGGAAGAAAAAGTGTGGTCTCCAACTTTAAAATATTCGGCTGCAGATGTTTTATTCTCGATAATGGTAAAAATCATTTAAAAACCTTTGATGCAAAATCTGTAGAGGGAATATTTTTTGGATATTCTTCAGTTAGCAAAGCATATAGAGTTTTCAATAAAAGTTCTTTGAATGTTGAAGAATCTATCCATGTTGTTTTTGAGGAAAACGCTCTAACTGATAAGCCAACTGATCCAGTTGAGCTAATTGATAGACTTACAGAGATCAGTTTGGAGGATGAAGATGAAGAAGATAATCATATCAATCGCAAGAACCTCCAAACACCAGAACCAGAAGTACTAGAACAACCAGTTGAACAGGAAGCTATTCCTGATGTTCAGTTGGAGGAGCCTATTGAGAATATTCAACTTCTAACTGATGAAGCTCCAACTGATACAGAAGCAGTTACCAACTTGGATACAAAAAACACTGAACTCAGATGGAAGAAATCACATCCTCCAGAATTTGTGATAGGTAATCCATCTGATCCGGTAAGAACAAGAAATCAGATGCTTAATTTATTTATTCATTCAGCTTTCGTATCACAATTGGAACCAAAGAAAACTGATGAGGCTCTTGCTGATCCAAACTGGATAAATGCAATGCAAGAGGAGCCGAATCAGTTTACCCATAACAATGTCTGGAACTTAGTTCCAAGACCACTTTAAAAAACTGTTATAGGTACAAAATGGGTATACAGGAACAAACTGAATGAAGATGGTGCAGTTGTGCGCAACAAAGCGAGACTGGTAGCACAAGGATATAGGCAGGAAGAAGGAATTGACTATGATGAAACATATGCCCCAGTTGCAAGACTGGAAGCCATCCGAATATTCCTTGCCTATGCATCATTCAAGAACTTTAAAGTCTACCAGATGGATGTGAAGAGCGCATTTTTAAACGGTCAGCTGCAGGAAGAAGTCTATGTAGAGCAACCTCCAGGTTTCATGAATCATACTTTTCCTGATCATGTCTACCATATGAACAAAGCCTTATAAGGTCTGAAACAAGCTCCAAGAGCTTGGTATGAAACGCTTTAAAAATTCCTAACTGATCATGATTTTTCAGTTGGATCAGTTGATAAGACCTTGTTCAAATTCTCTAAGAATGATCATATTCTACTTGTTCAAATTTACGTTGATGATATTATATCTGGGTCAACTAACCCCAAATTATGTGAGAAGTTTGCTAAGTTGATGCAGGACAAATTTGAAATGAGCATGATGGGTGAACTGACATTTTTCCTTGGACTGCAAGTGAAGCAACTGGAAACTGGTATTTTTATCAGTCAGACCAAATATACGAAGGAACTGCTTAAGAAGTTTGGCATGGAATCATGCTCAGAAGCAAGAACTCCCATGAGTTCATCAGTCAAACTAGACAATGATCAAGGGTGAATATCAGTTGAGGCGACATTATACAGAGGTTTAATAGGTTCATTATTGTACCTAACTGCTAGTCGTCCTGATATTGTATTTGCTGTATGCATGTATGCTCGATTTCAAGAAAACCCTAAGCAATCACATTTCTCAGCCGCCAAAAGGATTTTAAAATACCTTAAGGGCACACAAAATGTTGGGCTGTGGTATTCTAAAGACTCATCTTTCAATTTAGTTGGATATTCAGATGTAGATTATGCAGGATGTAAGCTTGATCGAAAAAGTACAAGTGGATTATGTCAGTTTCTAGGAGACAGATTGATCTCTTGGTTTAGCAAGAAGCAAACATCCATAGCCACTTCCACGACTGAAGCATAATATCTTGCTGCTGGAAGTTGTTGCGCTCAACTGCTCTGGATTCAGCAACAACTGAAAGACTATGGAGTTATCGCCAAGGAATCGCCTATATTTTGTGATAATACAAGCACAATTGCCATCACGTATAACCCAGTTATTTACTCAAGGACCAAGCACATCGATGTCAGGCATCACTTCATCAGAGATCAGGTCCTGAAGAAGGACATCAGACTGGAATACGTCTCAACTGAGTAGCAAGCAGCTGATATCTTCACCAAACCACTACCCGAGACTAAGTTTTCTCACTTTCTCAACATAGTTGGTTTAATAGACTTATCTTAATTAGTTCTCCATGATTATATCTCAGTTGTTTAGATATTTGTGCTATTTATCTAATTCTTAACTGATGTTAGCTTGTCAGTTTGTTATTATGATTCAGTTAGTCACCTATTTTTTCAGCTAATGAGATTAACTATTGCAGAAAAATAAAAGACAACGCTAAAACAAAATGAGTCTTTATTTCAAGAAATTGTTGCGGATTACACCAAAATATTCTTCTTCAACAAAAGCCCTCCATTTTTTCATCCAACCGGATATTTCGCTAGTTGCAGTCTTAAGAAAACTATCAGAAACAACTATTCGCTCCAGAATAGTCCTCTCCTTGTGGAGCATCAGCTGGTAGAGATAACCATCCTCAAAGAGGTTTACCGTCTCGGCGACGTGCAAACGCTCTCTATATTTTTCTAGCTTTGCCAACACTCGACGAGCGTTCGCTTCTCCACATTCATAGAGGAACTGGAGTCCTTGTAGCTCCTCCCAATAGCGAAGAATTTTATGAAAAACCTCATCTCTATATCAACTTTATGTTTCTCCTGAGCAGTGTTCATAAACTCTTCAGCAATATCTGGAAGTCTTCAGCTACTTGCACCTGCCATATTATCTGCTGAATATTCGTAACTGATATGTTTGATACTAACTGAGCCACTTCTATTTATAGCGCAGGGTCAAGGAAGATGAAAGGGCTTAGTCACTGCAGCAGACGATTAATCTTCCAAGCATAAGATTTTATTTAATTAATCTTGCTTAAGTTCGCTTGATATTTATATGCATTTATTAAGGATGAATATTGGTTTTAAGAGGTTAACTGAGAAGACAGAAGTTAGTATATCTTCAGCTGAAAGGACACAGTTTTACAACTGATCGTTCAGTCGGATATTCCACTAATCTTCTCACATACGTTAACCAATTAACCATTTTTTTATTCCAAATTAAGTGACGTGACTATCTATCAAGCATTAAATGCTATCTTTCAGCAAATGACAAGTTGAATCGTGGACTCATATAATCCACATATTTACTACATACGTTCTTACCACACAAACACACGTTTTTATTGCAAAAATTTTATGGACTGACACGTGTCCAATAATACGAACAGTCGCGTACAAAAGTACTTTTCCCGCTCCAATTCAGTTCTTCTTCTTACGCTTATCCAAATTTCTCAGAGCAAGCGCAAATTCAAGCCTTCTTTTTTGCAGAAAATCATTCAGCTCAAATGGCAAACCAGATTCCAGCGCATATGTTGAATGCTATGGCAATCAATTTTGATTCAATCCTATCTATTAAAGAAGCCGAGGTCAAGGATGTATTTCAGAAGCTTCAATCAGCTGGACTCCGAACATTCTTGGGACAATCTTCCCAAGAGATCTATCCAAAGGAGCTTTTCGATTTCTACTCCAGTGGATTTATCAATCAGGATGGAAGCATCTCATCTACTGTCAATGGTCAGTTGTTGACCATATCTGAAGACTCTTTTGGTGAGATATTCTTGTTGCCGTCTGATGGATTGGCACATCTTGCTGATGTTAAAGCATCAGATATTGAAGAGATGCAGACACAACTCTCCGCTGATGGACGGAAAATCAAAGTTTATTATCCAAAGAAGGAACTAAAACATGGGGTTCAGTTGTTGGCTGACATTGTAGCCAAGGGGTTATTGGCAAAGGCAGGATCCTTTGCTGCCCTTACCTTGGAGAAATTTCAAACCCTTACCATTATCACGACAGAACGAAGATTCAACTGGAGGCAACTCACCTTCAACATATTGAAAAACATGCTTCAATCCACCAAACAGTCCAAAGGATTTGCTGTTCAGTTGAGCTATTTGCTGAAAATCAAAGGGTTGGTGGCTAATGATTCTGAAAGATCATCCAAATTCAAAGTTTTCAATGCTAAGAATGTTCTGCCGCCCAAAGCCAAACTGGATCTAACTCCTGATCAATTCGTCAAGATCAAAAAGGAGATTGAAGCACAACAGGCTGCTCCCAAGTCTGTGAAAAGGGCAAAAACTCTGGCACAGCTGAAGACCTCAAAGAGGAAGCTGATTGTCAGTGAATCAGAATCGGAGAAAACTCCATCTCCCAAAGTTACCAAAAAGCCCAGAACTCAGAAAACCAAGCAAATAGTTTCGCTGGAAGCTACTCAAACTGAAAGGCTGAAACCTTCCGACGCTCAACCCGATGTTAAAAGGTTATCTATCAGAATGGAGGCGTTTGACAAGAAGGAGGAATAGAGACCTAAGCTACAGTCAATCAGTTGATGGATTTATTTGTACATATTATTTCATTCTTTCATTCATTGTATGAATCTGTACACGACAGTTATTATTTTATTTACAACAGATTTGAAGGACGTCTATAAGCTTAACTGATCAGTTATTATTTGCTTAGTTCTCTCAAACACCAAAAAGGGAGAAATTGTTGGAAACTTAATTTCGGCTATTTGACAAACGATTTATCTATTGGACTAACTGATCAAGTATTCGAATTATACAGCTTGCCTAACTGAAGTATCGAGTGAGTTATCAAAGGCAACCGAATCCAGCTGAACTGAACCTTCGAAGTTAACTGACTGATCAGTTGGAAACTGATCAGTTGAACCTAACTGGATTCCTGAAGACAGCTGACTGATCAGTTGGAAACCGATCAGTTGATTCACTCAGCAAAAGATTATCAGCTACCATTTATCAGCTGATCGCTCAGCCATACACGTCATCAAATGAAAAGGACGTCCAACCGACATTAGTACAAGCAGACTGCAACTTGTAGTGGAACGCCGCATTTCAGAGTCTACAGCGTACGATTGTCAGGAGAATATCGACGAGGCAATCAACGGATATAATATTCAAATATTATATCAAGTTACGAAGAGAGCAGCTGAAGAAACAAGGATACAAGAACAACTATTTTACTCAAGCTGTTACTCTACTGAAATCAAAATCTCACACTTACTAAGTTCTATCTGTAGCATTCAAGGCTACCGTCTTTGAGCTTGTTAGCACACTGTAATCCCTGTTATATTGTTCAGTTGTGCTAAGATCAGTCAGAAACTGAAATAGCCTGTTGTAACTGAGAGTTTCAGTTTTGGCATTGGTAAGACCAAACTGAAGTGGGTCAATACAAACATTGTATTCGATCAAAGTCTTTTAGTAGAAATCCTATCTTCGTGATAGAAGTGGTGACATAGGAGTTATTCCATTCTCCAAACATCCAGAACAAATCGCGTGCTTTTCATTTCAGTTATCTTTTATTTCAGTTATTCTATCTTTCATTCAGTTTACTTCCGCAACTGTTTTTCAGTCAAACTGATTGTCATCGACTGACGAGATACCGAGTATCAGTTTGTCATTGAACTAAACTCAACTTACGAACAACGAACATAATCTGTGAGTGTTTATTCAACCCCCCCTTCTAAACACTTTTCACATCTTAACCGATCCTTTCACTATTTTTCAGCCCTCGGTCTTCGTTCCTCGATCGCAACTCAAATAACCTTTAAAAATATATTTTAATGCTACCATGTAGAAAATTATATTTTAAACATGTCAATATGCACAACATAATTAATTTATGCAATTAAAACAATTAATTGAAACACACAAGGAAATTAATAACTTGTATGCATGTGGTTGGAGTGGACCTTCAAATTTTCGGGGCGTTACAATCTTCCCCCCTTAAATTGAATTTCATCCTCGAAATTCGCTTATCCTTGATAATTAAAAGTTTAGACTTAGTTCTAGTATCCCAAAATCCATGCTTCCGCTGAACTACTATGATAAAACTTAAGTTTTAGAATATCCTTACGTCTCCTTGATCCCAATTAAATTTTACCTTCTAAATCCTCGTTTTGCGAATCGCAGCTTAAAACGACCCATTATGACTTATTGCTATGTTATTATAACCTCGAATTTCAACTTTTCTTACAATTTCCAATATTAAAAGATGGGTGACCATACTTATCGCATATTATTTTCCTTATTTTATACCAAAAATGTTCATCAACTTATCATATTTCAACATTAAAATCTCAAACGCATCCGCTAACGCTTAGATTTTCAAGCTTAATATTGTTTCATCCTTAAAACCCTTGATTAACATTCCTTATACCGTTATAACCCAAGATATTACAAGGTTCTAAGTATTTTTTCGAGCCAAAATCAACAAAATTCTTATCAGTTAACCCATTCAATTCTCACTTATAGCCAAACTAGTCCCCAAATTCCTTAATAATTGCAAAAATAATTCTTAATTTCCTCAAAAATTATCCAATTGGTCCTTAATTTAAAAAATCCTACGATTAACCCATAAGTTCTTGGCATTCTTAATTCCATTCTACGGGTTTTCCATAACTCAATTTTTGATATATTTAAACTTATTTACCCAAAATCAATTCATATACCCAATCTTAGCTTTCATCAACACTTAAAATCCCAATTTATACATTTTTCTTACTTCCAAAGATAATCGCAGTCTTCAAATCATTATTACTTATGAGTAATTCCCAAAAATTAATTCAACTAGTAACCACGAATCATAAATGTTTTCTTAGAAAATCTACGTGTCCAAAAACATTCATAATATTCACGAGTGACTTATGACCCAAAAAGTAGAATGTCAATACTAAAACTCACAAATCAACATAGTCCAATTCCACCACAAAGCCAACATGCATTGAAATCAAATAATTTCTTATTTAATATCGTGTCACGTATAAAAATTCCAAAACATATAAATTATATATTATCATAAAGCTATTAAACATGTGACGTAAACATATGATTCATATAATTATGTAGGTATCATCATAAAATCATATAAAGCATTTAAACTTACAAGTTGAGGCTTGACGACTGAGCTTCCCGGAACTGATGGTGGCACAACCCTTTACAGGAACCTGGATTTGATACCAACTGAAACGTCTGCTATTCGTTTTCTTAAAATGTGCTAGGAAATTTTTCTTTCTCCTTAATCTCCATGATTCAAAATATACATATCCATACTTTAAAATACATTGACACCATTTTAAAATAAAACAACCACCTAACATTTAAAGTCAAAGGAAAATAATTTGAATCATAAACTCGTCCAACGTTTTACAAAACCCAAAAACATTATTTGAAAATTATAGCCCATACTAAATCTCTCAAAAATATCTCAAAAGCATAAATAAAAAGTCGTAAAAATATCTTTAACATAAACCATAATCATAAACTAGTTCGGAAAGATAACGTCGGTCCTCGGGTTATGTGTACCTTCAGTCCAACAAAGTCAACCATCAAGACCTCCATAACCACCTGCATCAATCACATCTAGTGAGTCTAAAAACTCAACACACCATAATCTTGATAACAAGTATTACATATACAGATCACATGCAATAGTGAAAAATACTTGCACTTAAAATATCGTTTTCTTGAAGATGCATAGACTTTAAACATAACCATTTTTATAAACATTTTCATTATGCATAAACTTTAAATAAAAACATTTTCATAATGATGCATCAACTTTAAACGTAAACATTTCCATAACATTTTCATTAACATTTTCGTAAACCTTTTCATATCATCATAAACATATCCATATGAACATGCATAACTTAAACCTCAACCTTTTTCCTTTTTATCATTTCATATCTTATATCCTTTCATCATGAGAATATACATTTTTCCTTTTTATTGAATTCAGATCGTTAATTGTGACTTTTCTCTTTTTAAAAAAGTCGATGGATCCATCTACATGTAACCATAGTACTGGGTGGCGGGGACATCAGCGACACTCTTACCCGTCAACTGAGCCTTAGCCTATCCTCATCGAATGGAAATACGATCTTCGGTCTCCCTCTGGGGCCTTTTTCCATAGACGGGCTCCCTCTGGGGCCTTCTCCCACGAATTGGCTCCCTCTGGGAGAGTTCAGTATCTTCTCGCGAATTAGTGAATTAGACCGGCCTCCTTGGTACAGAATATATTCTTCCGTAAATGGGTTCCCTCTGAGGCCTTTTCCCTCACGATATTCCCATTCATATCCTCATATCCTCAATAGTCACAATTACTTCACCTCCTCCAATGTTTCACATTTTCATCACTTTATAAATATTTTAACATCAAAACATTTAAAATAACATTTTGACATATTAAACATTATTTGGCACGTTATCGTTTAATCATAAAAGTCCATAATCGTTTATAAATAACATTTTAACATATTAAAAATCCATAAACATTTAAAATAATATTTTAACATCAAAACATTTAAAATAACATTTTGACATATTAAATCATAAACATTTTGACAGAAAAATCCCTAAACATATAAAATTCCAAAAATATTTAAAATAATCATTTTAACATATAAAATTTCATAAACTTCCATAACCATTTAAAATAATCATACTAGCACATAAAACAGCATTTAGGGCACTGTCATGACGTTTACTAATTTTCGGGTGTAAAATTACTGTTTTACTCCAAGACGAAAAATTTCACGTTTTTGACTTTTTCTTAATTTCATTAACTCTAAATTGTCCCAAATAATTATTTAAGCTTACATGAATTTTCTCTTATTTTTATTTGGCTTAAATCGATGGCTTTTAATTTATTCTTTAAATATAACATATTAATGCGTTTTAATCCCGAATAATTTCAAACCTTAATATAACATTCCCAAATTAAAAAATTAGACTTTTAATAATTATTTGAGCTTAAATATAATTTTTCATAATTTTATTCCGCTTAAATCTAGGCGTTTCAATTAATTCTTTAATTAACGTTTCGTGAGGCGATTAAATCCCGGATAATTCTAAAACTCATTATTTCCTTCCTAAATTTTAAACATAATATTTTTATTATTATTCTACTCTTGTGAGTCATGAACCTCACCCGTGGACCCATGGTTTCAATTTTTGTTCTTTAATTTTCGTTTTTGACGCCTAATCAAACACGTCGAGAAATCTCCCAATTTACTCGAGCCACGCCCGAGCCACCTCTAGCCAAACCCGAGCCAACTCACCTAGGAATCCTCTTGACCAACCCTGGCCCATAGAACATGAACCTAACTCGCTCAAACCCTGCTGAAACTTGACCCACGCTTCTGCATGTGTGTGTGTGTCACCATGCCCTTCTATGACTCCTAACCCAACTAAGACCCTTCCAGCTGGCTAACCATTGACCCAACCTGACCCTAACCAACCCTGGACCACGCCCAGACCCTGCTTAGACCAGCCCAAGCCCTGGACCCAAGCAGCGATCCACTGAACCTTGACAGCAAGCTCACGCATAACCCTTGCTTCTCACGGTTCTCTCCTTTCTTCTCGAGCCAACAGCCACCCAAGCCGCACCAGCCCCTGCCAACACCCTTGTGTACCCTCCTAGGACCCTAAAAACCTAGCCTAGCCCAGCCCAAATCCCCTTGGCCGAGCCTCTACATCCTGCGCAAACCACACACCCTGCGCGTCCCCTTCATGCTCTCGGGTGAGGAGTCCTAGCTCCTCCCCAGCCCTCTTGACTCGAGTCCTAGGGTGGCTAAGACTCTTCCCTTGACCCCTCACGGACCCTAGCGAAGCCCTGGTCCCAAACGAACCAAATTCCAGCCACCATGACCAAAAACCGAGCCCTTAAGGTACACAAGCACATGTTCGGTTCCTGTAAAAACGTGCCCATTTTTAATCCTATACATGGCAGCCCCTTCATGCACACTTGTATCATGATTTTGGATCAAAACAACATGCTTTAAAATTCATGTTTGCATAAAAATGAAAATACATCCAAGTGCAACTTATTTTTCATGCAATCCAAATTTAAATAAATACCATGGTCTGAATGATGAGTAAAAGGGAGAATATAGCGTGCCTGTGCATTTTAAACGCATTATTTTTTTTACGTTGACGAATCGAAGAACGACGAAGATCAACCTTGGCTTGATTTCCTTTTGAAATTCGAAACTCTTGCTCTTGAAGTTTGATGTGTGTGCCGTGACTTGTGTTTAAGGGGAGAGTTTTGATTGAATTGGGGAGGTAGGGCGTGGGTTATGGGGATTATGGGGTGAGTTTTTTTTATTAAACAATGCTTAGAATCCTAATTAAACTCTAATTGCTAGATTAGGCCCATTAACCATATTAATTGGGCCCAATTAGCCCATTAGTGTTTAATTAATAAATAAAAATTATTTTTGTTTAATAAAGTTTGTAAATTTAATAGCTGAGTTGCCAAAACGTTTGTATTTTTGTTGAAAAACCAACACGGATAAAAATTACGTCCCAGCATATAAATTCACCTCAAAACCCCTTATTTTCAAAAATAATAAAAAGCATCACCCATATTTTAAATAATTAAAAACATTTATTTAATAAAATCATTTTCTATTTTTCAGTCATCGGTCTCCGTTCCTCAATCCCTCAATCGCAACTCGAATAATCTTTAAAAATACATTTTAATGCAATCATGTATAAAAATATATTTTAAACATACAAATATGCACAACATAATTAATCCATGCAATTAAAACATTTAATTACAATGCAAATGAATTTAATAATTGCATGCACGTGGTTCGCGTGGACCTTAAAATTTTTGGGGCGTTACAGTTATACTCAGAGACAAGGAGTTCACAATGAGGAAACCGTTCTCCAGTTGCAATGTTCAAGTCTATAAGGATATTGCTAGCCATAGCTGCATGGTATGACTAGAAGATATGGAGATATTATTTATATATTTATAGGCCAGCTTGACAAGAAACCCTTCCTCTTGATCTGAGGTGCGAAGAAAAAGATCTCTTTTTTATGACTTCTACTTAGAAATCCCGGCCCAGAAAAGTGACCAACCAGGGCCCTATTGATGAATAAAAGAAAGGGTTTATGAGCCCTAGCCTTGTAAGCCCACACCTGTGTAGAGTAGATCGTTCAACACCTGCGGCACAAACCTATTTTTGACCTATTGGTCTTAGTATCATAGGCGGCCGTTCTAATTACTGTATTATGAAGGTGGACATCCAAAAAGCTTTTGATACTGTGGATTGGAGCTTTTTACGTGAGGTACTCATTGGCCTGGGCTTCCCAATGATTTTTGTTTCTTGGATTATGGAGTGTGTTTCTACTGCCTCATACTCTATTTCAATCAATGGTGGTCTTCATGGATTCTTCACTGGGCGGAGGGGGCTTCGTCAGGGTGATCCTCTATAGTTTTTTTATGTTTGCTACCTGCATTGAGTTTCTTCCGAGATTGGTTAAAAGGGACACGACCTCTTCGGATTTGAATTACCACCCCTTATGTGCACGGTCGGGGATCACCCACCTTGCATATGTCGATGATCTCTGATTTTTTGCTAGGGGTAATGCCCTTCCGCTATTTGGGTATCCATCTTGCTACGGAGAGAGATTGATATCAGCTGATTTTAGTACGCTTATTGACTCTATTATTGTCAGGCTGAACTCCTGGCCTCGTCGGACCCGACTCTTCTTCGGAACCAAAGTAAAGACAGTAGAATTACATATATGCTTTCATCCGGCAGAAAACCAGTTTTTGAGAACTCTACACAGTAGCCACCACATCATGCCCCAAAATCTCCAAATCGCTTTTATAGAATTCCGCATTCAAGCCATCTCGACCAGGACCCTTCATACTAAAGAAGGCCTCAAACATTTCTTTTTTACTAAACCAAAGAGGATCTGAAGAAGAAGAGTTTGCTCATCAGAAAATTGATGCAAGACTAACTTTAGCATAAGAAAGGGAAGCATGCATTGACAAACTATTCGACATACGGACCTAGCTGATTGATGTCCATAAGCAATCTTCCTGGTCTAAGAGCAGCCTGAAATCAGAATTTCACACTCAGCGTGAAGGAAAGCGCTTCTACTCTCTCTGAAACCTCCATACAGTGATCACTAGCCTTGCCTTAGTTCTCTTCTCGTTCAATGCTGTCTTTTCAGCGCTTCTGGAAGCATGCCAAGGTGAAGTTTTTGATGATCAGTTAAGCAACTTTCCAAGAGCACCCAACCACAAAGTGAAGGCATGCTTGGGCAGGATGCAAGAATTCCAAACAACTGTAGCCCACAGCACCTTAGGAGATTTCGACCCTTGAAGAAACGATAGGCCTGATTGGCCCCTGACCTAGTAGTAGAAAACCAAGAGGATAATATATGCATAGCACGATCTGAGGAACCTGCAGAAAGGAGCAACAAGCCACTAGGAAGGTACGTAGGCAAGCTCGATCGAATAGAGCCACAGTCTCCATTTTTATTACATAGGAAACGAAGATAAATCGTAAAGCATACAAAAAATCCATTAATCCCTGTCATCCCAAGCACCCTATGCCGCCCAACGATAGCCCATCCGGTACCCAGGACGGGTTGGGAAACGCATTCCATTACGGGAGAATGGTCCCGGCTGGTACATCCGGAGCGTCCAGTTCAAATAAGAATTTTGAGGAGATCATTTGGGACGCCTTAGAGCAACCCCTAATATCTAACGAGCATAGACTAACCGAAATAAAGGGAAAACTGAATCCTTATTTTGACGCCCCTTGAGCCTGGTGTGAACTCCTAACCTACTTATTTTCATCCACCAGCTAACTCGATGACACTTTGGTTGCCGCAAAGAGATTTCTATCTCTGAATCTAAGCTACCTCATCATAGTCAATCAGTCTATTTATCCCAGCCAGGGTTTGTTCCAGAGAGAATTCCCACGGCATCAACAGAAAAGCGGTCTAAAGCCAATATCGATGAAAGGGGCGTAACGAGGAAAACAGTTCCTTTGATAAGTTAGCTAGGAGAATGAAGAGAATAACGAATTTCGTAAGAATTCTTCCCAATTCCATGGTACTTCACAAGTAGTCATGCGTATTGGTAACTCTTAGCTTCTTCCTCTAGCCTTTAGCTTGGCACTAGGTTTAGTCTTCCTTCCCCTTCGAACTTCACTATCTGGCTATCGAGAATGAACTCGAATGTTGTTAGAATAGGCTGCAAGAATAGAATGCAATTCCCCCTTCATCACTCTCTATCTCCGGCCCTTGCCTTTAGTTAGCGTACATTTCCCTTGCTTGCTTGGAGAGTGAAAATCCTTACACGGTAGACCAATAGCATCTGATTCCGTCCTTTCCATCTTTCTTACTTTCATTCTCTACTAGCCTAAGATAGAGATCCAAACAAAAGCTGAATGCCAGAAAGCAAAGACAGATTTAAAAGTAAAATACACCAGGATCATTGGTTGATACTTCCCTTGAAGGGACAGTGGAATTAGGCATATGGATGTGAAGACAGCTTTTCTTAATGGGGATATTAAGGAAAAAATCTACATGTCTCAACCTGAAGGGTTTACATCTATCGGAAGTGAGCATATGGTATGCAAACTTCAGAGATCTATTTATGATCTAAAGCAGGAATCTATGAGTTGGAACCTCATATTCGATGTTACAATCAAAGAGTTTGGTTTTACTAAGAACCTTGAGGAACCCTGTGTGTATAAGAAGGTCAGTGGGAGTGCTATGACATTCCTGGTACTTTATGTTGATGACATTCTACTTATTGGGAATGATGTAGGGATGTTGCAATCAACTAAAATATAGTTAGCAGGTAAGTTCTCAATGCAGGACTTGGATGAAGCATCTTTTGTATTAAGAATACATATCTATAGAGATAGATCAAGAAGATTGCTTGGTCTCACCCAGTCCACATATATTGATACCATCGTTAAGAGGTTCTCGATGGATGAGTCCAAGAGAGGACATCTACCAATGTGTCATGGCGTGTCTCTATCCAAGTCTATGTCTCCCAAGACTGATGGAGAGATAGCGGCAATGACAAGCATTCCTTATGCATCTGCAATTGGTAGTATCATGCATGAGATGATATCTACACGTCCTAACGTGGCTTTGGAAATAAGTGTAGTGAATAGATATTAATCGAACCCTGGTCTTCCACACTAGAAAGCTGTGAAAGACATCCTCAAGTATTCGAGAAGGACCAATAAGCTGTTTTTGGACTATTGGGGTGGAGAACTAAAATTGGAAGGCTATACCGACTCTAGCTTCCAAAGAGATATCGATGACTCAAAGTCAACCTCTGGGTTTGTATTCATGCTCAATGGTGTTGTTATCTCTTGGAAGAGTTCCAAGCAAGACAGTACTGCGGATTCCACCACTGAGGCCGAATACATTGCTGCATCAGCTGCAGAAATGGAGGCTGTTTGGTTGATGATTTTCGTCCAACAGTTGGGCGTCATTCCTAATGGAGTTGCTCAAGTCTCGGTGTTTTGTGACAACACGGGAGCTGTTTCTCAGACAAAGGAGCAAGGGCCTCATAAGAAATCCAAACATGTATTGAGAAACTACCACATCATCCGAGAGATTGTGGAAAGAGGAGAAGTGTCGATTGACAAAGTCGGCTCCACAGATAATGTTGCGGATCCACTAACTAAGCCTTTACCTATACCATTATTCGAGAAGCATCGTGAGTCGATGGATTTGAAGCATATGGGTAGTTGGTTCTAGTGCAAGTGGGAGATTGTTAGAGTAGGTGTCCGTCGAGCCAAGTATTGGCCGATGGTTCACATTGAAACTCTATGTATAAGCAATCTTTATTTTAATAATATTTGCAATTGTTGTTTTGGCACATCTTTATCTGTATACTCATGCTTGTTGCATAGATAAAGTCATTGAATATACAAATAGTAGAAAGAATATGAGATGCTCATATGATGAGTATCATGAAACTCATATTTGGAATACTGTTTATTCTAAACTGTTCCTAGTCGATTCAGCCGCCACTAAGAAGGATAAAGGCCGCTCGTGTTTGATTCTAGTATCTGCGATATGAATACCATGTTTCATTGTTAGGGGACATTGTGATGTCCGAGCATGCAGATAGGTGCTCCTTGTAGAGTGCACTGAACAAACTTCCATAAAGGACTTTCCAAGTGGTTCTCACTTATGGAGTGGAAATGTCCTAGTTTATGGTTGTACACCATTAGTCCTTATGACCCGGGACAACATTGTGACTGTATATGCTAGCATTACACTTTGACTTGTTTACCGACTCATATGGGATCACTTGGTGGCAAGGTTGGGTGTTTCGTCGAAACATATAAGAGTCTATGCATTGTTGTCGGGGATTCACCGCTTACCTTAGGATATGGATATCCTATGTGATCTTATGTGTATGTAGTTTGAAATATCTGATCAGAGTGTTGGTGGTAATTAAGAAATGAGTTTCTTAGATTACACCATCGATGCAACTACGACATGACATATAGTATTGATTCTTTGACAACTCTCGATATACCAATGGTTGTCAAATCGGTCGAGATATATAAGATGAAGGGACCGTACTGTACGCTAACCATAATGGAATGGTTCTTGCGGGTACTATCATTTGATACCTAGGGAATCATGTAAGCGATGCTGCTAAGTGTTTAACATGATTGGTTGGGTATTATCAGACTTGAGTTCTGACGTTCTTATTATCAAGGAGTTGATAAATAAGAATGGAGCAACTAGGGCATGCTCATATAAGGACATGTTTAGTCCCCGAATCACATAGAGCTGTGAACCCACTGCTAGTTGTATCATTGAACCATTGAGGATCACACAAGTGCTAGCTTTCTAGATCTCGTTGAGAAGGAAATTAGTTCAATGTGTTGAACGGCTTATAAAAGAGTTTAGAAGCAAAAGGAAAATTAGAAGTATGACTTCTATTATGGGAATGTAACTTTTAATTTGTGGAATTGTTACTAAATTAAAAGTTGGTCAAATAAATAATGTATTTGAAAATTATGATTTTCATAAATATTGTTGTGGACTAAATTAAAATAATTCAAGTGTTGAATTAATTAAAAACTGGTGGACCTAGTAGAGTCTAAATAATTAAATTAATTAAAGTGTTGAATTAATTAAATAACATTGGGTCTTTTAGAGCCCAAATAGAAATAATTATTTAACTAGTTGGCTTGAATAAATTCAAGTAAAATTTAATTGATCTCAAATGAGTTTGAGACATTAAAATAATAGTTCATGGTTTTTGTAATTGTTACAAGCCCAAGTAACATGCAAGAGAGGTGAAAGGTTGGGAGTCAAAATTTTCAAATTAAAGGCTAGCATGCCTTTGGAATACACAAATTTTTACACAACCAAGAAAAGGCTTCCCTCCTCCTTCTCACCATGGTGGCCGAAACTTCCCTTCATATTCTCCCAATTTTTGCTTCTTCATTTTTGACAATGAGAGCATAAACTTCTCAAAGAAAAATACTCCACGTTTTTCTAGTGCAATTATAGAGTGGATCTTTGAAGCTAGTGGTGGACCTAATTTGAAGGAAAGAATCCTCTTGAGCAAGGTGTGGTCTGGAAGCTTGTAGATTGGGTCAACCATTCAAGAGCTAAGTTGTTTACAACTAAGTTGGAGCCAATAATCAATCCTTGTGATTGATAGGTAAAATCTCTAAACACAGTATGTATGATTTTGTGTTTGTTATTGGCTACACATCTAGTGGGGTGCTCATTTTTGCTATTGAAAATATGATTTTTGAAACTTCCGTTGCGCATCCGGGCACCCGTAACCAATCCCCTTTCAATATAAGCCTGCATATAACACTTGGCTCGCAATTCATGGTCACGCCAAACCTTGTAAGTCTGCAATTCCTCAGGAGTGCAGCTAGTCGCGGAGCCTCAACAGAGGGCGACTCAGTGAACGTATATGCTATCCTTTCCGAATTCAAGATGATTTTCAGGTTTCTTAGCCAATTGAGGTAATTAAGTCCAATTAAAATATGTTTGTCGTGTATAGCAGATAACGGGTTGCGTATCGAAGACATTGTCAAAATTTGTACTGAAAAATAAGAACAGATAAATGTTAATGTCTATTTTAAAATATTAGTAAGATATAAAGTATGGACTTTTACTTCATAAATTTTTCACTCCCACTGTTTTGACATTTTTCACTACCCTCTATTGGAAACGGGAAACTCCTTTCCTCAGTAGGCACGTAAGGTCCAATTAGCAAATTATGATCCCGAATGATATCAGCCAATCATAATCCCTAAAAGGTAGTTTCCAATTGCATCTCCATTCAACCCTTTACGTAAACTTTTGTCTCACGTTTGATTAGGACCCAATAATATGACGTCGTTCATCTTTACGTGTCAAGCCTTACCATCGATGTTGAACCTTAATGGACGGTCGCCATGAGTTCCCTCAATAATATGAGCTGAAATCATGGGAGTTTCACATAGTTCACATCACCGTGTAAATGGATGTCACAGCTTTCCGACGTCCAGGGCTCCCCAATAATATGAGCCGAGCACTGAACAAGGGTAACGTTCATCATGCATCCATTGCCGATAGAAGACATTGAAATTATAAACACCTTTATAATTCTCCTTTTCGAGCTTGATATTAATTTTGAATCTTATTCAAAATGAGGGTTTTGTAATTTTGAAAATGTCTCATCGTTAATTTAATTTGAAAGCTCTCCATGTTTGATCGTATGTATGTCGGATTCATGCAACTTAGTTATTATAATAATAATAACGCACATACTCATTATTTATAATATATCGTGCATATATTATAAACAGTAAACTAACAAGGATGATCAATCGCCCCAATACTAATGGCTCGTGTGAGCCAAACACGGGCCTATGTCCAATCCTAGGGAATGCATGGGATGAAAATTCATAATTACATAAGCTTCCAATATTTACATGTATTTTATCTTCATAATCATCAAGGCCCACCATCTTCCAATATTGATCTTCTACTATACTAATATTTACAAATAAATATCCAAGGCAAATAGGGATACATCTCATGGGGTGAGAACGGGCTATAAACCAAGCCCACTTATAAATTGATAATTATTACAACCATTCAACACAAAATATCCTAGCATACACCTAGAAAATTGGGATTGGGCTTTTGATCATCTTTAATGCATAATATCACATACCACTTACCATCAATTAATTATCACAATAATCAATTGATCCAAAATTATATATCTTGATCCAATCACTAACCGCCACGATTATAAATTAAATCAACAAAGTAAACAAACTTCTTTGTTAACTTTCTAATTAATTTATTTATAACCGAATTTCTTGTAAATCATAATTTACTATAAATAATTAAAGTCCGGCTTCGATTATTATTTTATAAGGAAATACAAACAAATTTTGTAGCTTTAAACTTAAGGACCCAAAAAGATATTTTTCACAAAAAATATTTGGCTCATTTAAATTTCACAAAATATGTCAACCGTCTAATGGTCCAACAACTCAAGGCCCATGACACTTTGATATTTCAAAACACTTTTGGAAACTCTAGTCGTCATCGTCGTTGTCGGAGCTCCGTCGCCGGATTCTGGCCAACACAAAAATTTTTTTTATTAAAATTGTAGGGGCGTTTCAGCTGCCCTTGCTGCTCGAAATGGGTAGCCCCTTGGGTAGCAACCGTGCACCAAAACAGCCACCAACCGGCCCTCGATTCGTTGTGTCGATTTCTCATGCGGTTAGAAATAGGTTCTCAATATAATATCATGTATTTGCTACACAAAAAAATGACCTAAGCTCTTGATACCACTTGAAATGGGATCGATTATGGGTGCTCGGAATGCGCAACGGAAGTTTTAAAAATATTTTACATTAGCAAAAACTTAAGAACCCCTCACTTATTGTGTAGCAAATACAAATAAAAACACAAAAACATGCATAGGGTGCTTTTAGAGATTTACCTATCAATCACAAAGATTAATGATGTCTCCAACTAAGTTGTTAAACAACTTATCTCTTGAAAGGTAGACAAATCTTCAAGCCTCCCTTGAGCACTCCTTGCTCAAATTCAAGCCCACCACCAACAAGCTAGAACCACCTTACAATTGCACTGGGAAATGCAAGACATTTTCGTTGAGAAGTTTGCTTTTAATTCATCAAATGAACAAGCAAATTTTTTTAAGAAAAATGGGAGTGGAGTGTTCATCCAAGGGGAGAGAAAAAATGGAAGAGGAAGTCTTTTCTCGATTCTTGAAAAAGTTAAAGTGTATTACAAAGGCATGCTTGCATTTAACTCAAAAAGTTGACTTCTAACCTTTCACCTCCCTAGCATGTTATTTGGGTTTGTATCATCTACAAAGCCCATGGACTAATTTTTAATATTCAAACACATTTGAGATAAATAAAATCTTACTTGAATTTATTAAAGCCCACTAGTTGAATAATTATTTTTATTTGGGCTCTACATGACCCAATGTTATTTAATTAATTCAACACTTGAATTAATTTAATTATTTTGACTCTACTAGGTCCACTGGTGTTTAATTAATTCAAGACTTGAATTAATTTAATTAAGTCCATTACAATGTTTATGAAAATCATAATTTTCAAATACATTATTTATTTGGTCAACTTTTAATTTAAGAACACTTCCACAAATTAAAAGTTACATTCCCCATATAGAAGTCATAATTCTAATTTTCATTGTGCTTATAAACTACTTTATAAGTCGTTCAACACATTGAACTAATTTTCTTCCCAACGGGATCTAGAAAGTTAGTACTTGTGTGGCCCTCAATGGTTCATTGATACAATTAGCAGTGAGTTCACATCTCAATGTGATTTAGGACTAAACATGTCCTTATATGATCTTGTATAAATATTAGTAGGCATGAGCATACCATAGTTGCTCCATTCTTACTTACCAACTACTTGATAAAAAGAACGTCAGAACTCAAGTCTGATAGTACCCAACCAATCATATTAAACGCATAGCAGCATCACTTACATGATTCCCTAGGTATCAAATGATAGTGCCTGCAAGAACCATTTCATTATGTTTAGCGTACAGTACAGTCCGGTCCATTCATCTCATATATCCTGACCGATTCGACAACTATTGGTATATCGAGAAATGTCTAAGAATCGATACTCTGTGTCATGTCGTAGTTGCATCGTTTGTATAATCTAAGAAACCCCTTTCTTAATTACCACTCACACTCTGATCAGAGATTTCACATTACATACGCATAAGATCACATAGGATATCTATACCCGAAGGTAAGCGGTGAATCCCCGACTACAATGCATAGACTCCTATATGTTTCGACAAAATACCCAAACTTGTCACCCGATGACCCCATGAGAGTCGGTAAACAAATCAAAGTGCAATGCTAGCATATAGAGTCACAATGTTGTCCCGGGTCATAAGGACTAATGGTGTACAACCATAAACTAGGACGTTTCCACTCGTTAAATAAGAACCACTTGGAAAGTTCTTTATGGAGGTTTGTTCAGTGCACTCTACAAAGAGGACCTATCTACATGCTCGGACATCACAATGTCCCCTACTAATGAAACATGGTACTCACATCGCATATACTAGTCTCAAACTCGAGCAGCCTTTATCCTTCTTAGCGGCGGCTGAATCGACTAAAAACTGTTTAGAATATACAGTATTCCAAATATGAGTTTCATGATACTCATCATATGAGCATCTCATAATCTTTCTACTATTTATATATTCAAGGACTTTATCTATGCATGGGTATACAGATAAAGATGTGCCAAAACAATAATTTCAAATATTATTAAAATAAAAATTGTTTATACATAAAGTTTCAATGTGAACGCTCAGCCAACACTTGGCTCGACGGACACCTACTTTAACATCTACCTCTAAGGATGCTCAACCTTCATCTTCTACTCCTCCAAAATCTCTTCCAGCGAGTCTTCATCTGTATACCAAAGCTGATTTTTTTTTGGTCAATGTAGATGAAGTGATTTAATCAGTGGCCTCTGACATCTAGCTGAATGTTATAACTGATGAATCAGATGAAAACAAGAGCACAAAAGAACAAATAGCCTCCTTGTGTATTTCAATTAATTGTTTTAATTGCATAAATTAATTATGTTGTGCATATTGACATGTTTATAATATACGTTTTTACATGATTGCATTAAAATGTATTTTTTAAAGGTTATTCGAGTTGCGATCGAGGAACGGAGACCAAGGGCTGAAAAAATAGAAAATGTTTTTATAAAATAATTGTTTTTAATTCTTTAAAATATGATTGATGTTTTTTCTTATTTTTGAAAATAAGGAGTTTTGAGGTAATTTTATATGCCGGGACGTAAATTTTATCAGTGTTGGATTTTCAACAAAAATACGAGCGTGTTGGCAACCCGGCTAATAAATTCACAAACATTTCTACTCAAAATAATTTTTAATATTTTAATTAAACAATAATGCGCTAAATGGGGCTAAGCCTTGTTAGTGGATTAATTAAGTATATAATATACTAAACTACCGTAAACCCCATTAAACCCCACGCCCACCTCCCCAATACAATCAAAACTCTCCCCTTCACACAAGTCACGGCACACACATCAAAAGTTGAAGGAAAGGCATCGAATTGCTAGAGTTTTCAAAACCGTCGTTTCCTCGTCGTCGTTCTTCAATCGTCAACGGTTATTCGTGCGTAAAATACGCAAAGGCATGTCATATTCTTCCTTTACTCATCATCACACCATATTATGTAATTATGTTTTAAATTGCATGAAAAACAAGAGCACCTTGATATATTTCAGTACATGCATCTAGGGTGATTTTTAAAGCATGGGTTTTGTTCCAAAAATCATGAATTACATGCACCTAAGGGGCTGCCATGATTAGGAAATGTTTAAGGGTGGTTTATACATGTTTTAAAGAGTTCTAAGACACACCAATCAAGCTGCACAAGAAATAGAACAGAAGCTAGAACAAACTTTCTGTTGTGGTGTACTTGGATCGGTTTTAAGGAGGTTGGTGGCTAGGCTTGGTCAGGGCTGGGACCAGGGCTGGCTAGGGTAGTGTTAGGGTCAGGGAAGGAGTCCTAGGCTAGGACTCGAACACCGTAGCTGGGAAGGAGTCCTCAACCCGTGAGCTTCAAGGAGAATTGTGCAGGGTTCAGCAGCTGGGCAGGGAGAGATGTCTCGGCCTGGGGGCTTTGGGTTGGGCTAGGTCGAGTCATTAGGGTCCTAGGATGGTGTCTGAGGGGCTAGTTCAAGGGCTAGCTCATTGGTTAGGTGGCTAGCAACAGAAACGAAGAGTGCATGTCAAGGGGGTCTCTCTCGGCCTTGATAGATTCTGTAAGTGTGGCTTCGGTTTTCGAGCTCGCGTTGAGTCCTAAGGGTTCTAAGGGTCCAGTAGGGTCCATAGGGGGTCTGGCTTGAGGTTGGCTCATGATGGTTCGAGCTTGGCTCGTGAAAAAACGAACATGGCTCAAGGGTAGTCTAGGTGGGTTTCTTGGTTGTTTCTGCATCTTATGTTTAGCTTTGGTTTCGGAGCTTAGGGGTAGGTCGAATGGGTTCTAATGGTCTAGGAGGGTTCCTAGATGGGTTGGCTTAGGTTTGTCTAGTGGTTCCTCGGGCGTGGCTCGAATATTTTGGGAGATGGCTCGGTGTGTTCGATTATGTGTACAAAAAAAAATTAAAGAACTAGAATTGGAACCATGGGTCCACGGGTGTGGTTCAAGTCTCATAAGGGTAGAATAAATAATAAAAATGTTATGTTTAAAATTTGGGATCAAAATAACGAGTTTTGGATTTATTCGGGATTTAATCGCCGCACGAAACGCTAATTAAAGAATTAATTTAAACGCCAAGATTTAAGCTTAGTAAAATTATGGAAAATTATATTTAAGCTCAAATAATTATTAAAAGTCTAAGTTTTAAATATGAGAATTTTATATTAAGTTTTGGGTTCATTTGAGATTAAAACGCATTAATATGTTATATTTAAATATTAATTTAAAAGTTATCGATTTAAGCCAAATAAAAATACGAGAAAATTTTTATAAGCTTGAATAATTATTTGGGACATGTTAGAGTCAATGAAATTAAGAAAATGTAAAAAACGTGAAATTTTATGTCTAGGGTTAAAACGATAATTTTACACCCGAAAATTAGTAAACGTCATGACAGTGTCCTGAATGATGTTTTATATGCTAATATGATTATTTTCAATGATTTTGGATGTTTATGAATTTTTATATGTTAAAATGTCAATTTTAAATGTTTATAGATTTTTATGATGTTAAAAGGTTTATTTTAAATGTTTATGGATCTTACGATTTTATGATGTAAAAATGTTTATTTTAAATGTTTATGATTTAATATGTTAAAATTTTGATTTTAAAACGTTTATGGCTTTTTATGATTTTTACCTGTTAAAAAGTTTATTTTAAATGTTTACGGATTTTTATGATTTAATATTGGCATTTAAAAGATATGTTGCATGTTTGGTTTTAAAAAAAACGTTATATGCATGTTTAATTTTTATTAAGTGATGAGAATACGAAACGTTGGGGGAAGTGAAGTACTTGTGACTAAATATGTTGGAGATATCGTGAGGGTGAAGGTCCTAGTGGGAGCCCGACGATCGTATTTTCATTGATACGAATACGAATACGATGATATGTTAATACGTTGGCCAAAACTCAGTTGACGGGTGAGAGTGTCGCCGATGTCCCCGTCGCCCAGTACTGTGGTTTTTATAGATGGATCCATCGCCCAATACGAATACGAGTCACAATTATCGATCTGAATTCAACGAAATGAATATGGATATGGATATGGATACGAAAACGAATACGAATATGAATATGAATATGTTGATATGAATATGGATACGAATATGAATATGTTTATGGTGAATATTAATATGTTTATGAAAAAATTTATGAAAATGTTTACGAAATGTTTATGAAAAGTTTATGATTAAAGTTGATGCATCGTTATGAAAATGTTTTTGTTTAAAGTTCATGCATCTTCATGAAAATGTTTATGAAATTGATTATGTTAAAGTTTATGCATATTCATAAAAACGATATTTTGAGCACAAGTATTTTCAATGTTGTATGTGATCTGTATATGTATTACTTGTTATCAAGATTATTGTGTGTTGAGTCTTTAGACTCACTAGGTGTGATCGATGCAGGTGATTTTGATAAATTATGATGTTGGAGGTCTTGATGGTGGACTGTGATGGATTGAAGGTGCACATAACCCGAGGACCAGCTCTTCTATCTTTTCCGCACTTATGATTTATGTTTAAGACTTTTGTTAAAGATTTTACGACTATTTATTTATGCTTTTTGAGTGGTTTTTGAGAGATTGTTAGTTGATAGCGACTTTGCTATTTTGGGAATTTCAAACGAATGACGATTTCATTTTTTGACTATTCCCTCTGATTTTCAAATACTAGTTGGTTGTTTTATTTTTAAAATGGTGCAAAAATATTTTATATGCATGTATATGTTTCGGCCGATTTTATGGTAAGGTTTAAAAAAAAATCTAGTACTTTTTTAAGTAAGACGAATAGTAGACGTTTCATAGGGCCTTGGTAATTTTCAATGAAGAAGACAAGGAGCAAGAACTAGAATCATCTGATGCCCTTTCTCCTCAGATACCAATGGCTACTGATATTATGATCATAGAAATTCAGTCCAGCTTGCACAATCTTATTTCAACTATATCTTATATGAAGTCAACCCAACTATTGCATACGTTAAAGATTGATTCTACGAAGGGGAATACTATGAAGAGTCTCAATCAGGTTACCAAGGATATCACTTCATTATTTCTCCTAGTAGATCAACTAAAGAAGGACAGAGTGACAATCCCAGCTCTTTTCCAAACTCAAGACATGCTTGTTAATCGAATTAATTTCGTGCGAACAAGCATGACAAAGCGAATGGATCTGATGCAGGATCAAATTATGAATGTTATATATATTGTCACCGCAGAAGTCCGTACTTTATCCAAACTAGTTGGTGGTGTTGACAAAAAAGGGGGAAGAAGAGCAGCGGCAGCAATCAAAGAAGATACCAAGTCAACAAACTGATCAAGAACCGGCTGATAAAAAAGCCAAGAAATGAAGATCAGTTAGAAGATAGTCTCTATTCAGTTATTCTTTGATTTGACAGAATTCTTTCATTCAGATTAAATGACATTCTTTTAATTCTTTCATTCTTTGTACGAATCTTTACAGTGAAAGATTATTTACAATAAAAGATTATTTTATCTACAAAGATCGGTTCATATCAGTTCTTGAATTCTAAGTTTGTCAAACAACTAAAAGGAGGAAATTGTTGGAATCAGAATTTCGGAGTTTGACAGAATCGAATGTTGAAGATTACAGAACTGATTAATTCAATTGAGCGTAACTGAACTAAAATATCTCGAACTAAAGTTGCCCGACTGATAGCTAAAGAGCTAAATAATCGAAGGCAAATGAACTGATCAAAGCTAATTGAAACTGTGTAGTTAACTGGACGATCAGTTAAGACTGATCAATTACACAGTCAGTTCATCAGTCAGCTATGAAAGTCAACTGATAAATCATCTTGACACGTCATCAGTTAAGAAGCGTATCTTTCAAGCGACAATTTGTACAAGAGCAGACTGCAACTTGTAATGGGAACGTCAGATATCAGAATGTCAGTGTATGATTGTCAGAAGAATGACGATGAGTCTACTAAGGACAAATCAACGGATATAATTATTTGAACGCATTCAATATGACCGTTAGGAAGCAAAGCCTATAAATAGTCGAGAAGATCAGCTGAGAAAGGACTTTTGCGCGCACATTCATTCTTGAGTTAAAAGCTTTCAATGATCAGTTACAAGAAGTTCACGCTTATTAGATTTATTCATAGCTTTCAGGATATATTTCGAGCTTAAGCACAAACATTCATTGTTGTAATATTCGATCTTTTAGAGATCAGCTGTGCTTAGAAAAACACATCAGTTGTGTACTTATAATATTGTATTGGTACTAAGAGTTTCAGTTTGGCAGTGTTAAGTCCAAACTGAAGTGGGTTATTACAGTTGCTGTAATTAACCAAAGTCTTTTAGTAAATATCATATTCTCGAGATAGAAGCACTAGTAAAATTTCCTTGATTTACTTCGCATATTCAATGAAGTCATAGGTAAATAATTGCCAAAGTAGACGTGCATGAAGTAATAGGGTACCATTTTACTTAGCATTATCACCGAAGTCGTATCCAAGAAATTAGCGAAGTCTTTGGCCAATTCAATGAGGGAAAACCGGTCCGGAATTAGACCGTGCTGAAGTAAAACAACGTCTTCTACGTCATCGATTTCGTAAAGTGCAGAAGTAATATCTTATATATAACTGCATAATTTACATTGAATGAAGAAGTAAATGTGTTTTATAACTTCATAGGTTTTCTATTTTTGTGAAGTAATTTATATGAACGAATTCGGTGTAATGGAACCAAATTAGCGACGGAGCCCAATTAGCGACGTTTATTGAGTTGTTCCGTCGCTAATTATCGACAATTTTAAATAAATAGCGACGGTAAAACCAAAAATCGTCGTCGCTAATTAGCGACGATTTTGCTCATTAGCGACGATTTTTCCAAAACTCGTCGCTAATTAGCGACGGTTGAGTTCAAAATCGTCGCTATTTATATTATTTTAAAAAAAATAGTTTTATAATTTAATAAAAAAATATTTATTTTTATAATTAATTGTACATATTTAAATAATCTCAATTCATCTAAATATCATATTTTTAAATTTGTAAATAATTTATCAAACGATTTAACATAAAATAAGCGAACAACAAAATTAAATTCATTATCATAAATTAAAAATTGAAGCAAAAAATATACCCTAAAAGGAAACTAAGATCGCCCAAAGGAGAAAAATGGACCGAAGATGTAAAGGGTGAGTAGTAAAATAGAGTGAAGAGGCGGATATTTATAGATAATTTGCGACGGTTTGTGGTAAAACAATCGCTATTAGCGACAGGTTTAATTAAACAGTCGCTATTTTAAAAACAGTCGCTGATTAGCGACGATTTTTTAAACAGTCGCTAATTAGCGACAGGTTATTTACACCGTCGCCGATTTATTTTAGCGACAGTTTTGTTGTAACTTTCGTTCATTAGCGACGGTTTGTCTCAAACCACCGCTAACAGGGACCGTTTGAGCGACAATGTTTTTAAATCATCGCAAAATTTTAATTGGCGACGGTTTTGTTAGAACCGTCACATATATTTGCGACGATTTGTTAAAAACCGTCGCTAACAGATTTTTTTTTGTTTGTTGAAATATTTGATCTTTTTTGCTACTTCACAATTTACCTTTAATGACGTAGTAATAGATTTAAAAGACCTCATTTTTTTGTATTGTAGTGAAGTAATTAATAGAGAACGACTTCACAATTATTGAGTTGTGGTGCAGTATATTCTTTTTTTAACTTCGACACAATTTTAATATGACGAGTTATTTTGTATTTTATTACTTCATCATTTAATTTTGTAGTAGATTTAAAAGACTTCATACTTTTGTATTGTAGTGAAGTAATTAATATGACTATTTATTTTGTATTTTATTATTTCATCATTAAATTAAGAGATAATTTAAAAGAAATAAATTAAATTATGATTCATTTTTTTACTTCACTAAATATAAATTTCAAAATGTTTTTAACGTTTTACTTCATCAAAACTACTCTGTCGAAGTAAAATGTTACAAAAAAATTAGAAGTGAAGCCCGTGTTTTTTAAATTGTGAAGTGAAAATTAATGTTTTACATCGACGATGTTATTACCGAAGTTGATTGATATATACTACTTCATAATTAATCATCGCTGAAGTAACTAGTGGCGAAGTAAAAACCAAAAATTCTACTAGTGAAGGGGTGACGTAGGAGCATTTGAAGTCTCCGAACATCCACAAATATTTGTGTTCTTTTTTTTCAAGTATTCAATATTTTTTCCAGTTTGTTTCTGCACTTCAAAGTTAACTGATCAACATTGACAACAAGATTATCGAATTCGGTTTATCACTAAACTGATTCACATTCGAAAAGATTTGAAAATAGTCAAGTGTTTATTCAACCCCTTTCTAAACACTTTCACTAACCCAACCGATCCTAACATAATATTTATTATATTAAAAACATTTGTATTACTTATTTTTAAAATTATTATTTTTATATAAAAACAAAATATTATTTTTAACATATAACAAATATTTTTATGAAATGAAAAACTATAAAGTTATCAAGATTAAATTAAAAATAAAATTATCAAGTTTTGATCAATTGAGTTTTAGTATTAAAAAACGAAGTTTTTTAAAAGGAAAAAATAATTTATAAAAAAATTAAATATAAAAAAATTTTCAAATTAAACTGACATATTAGATAACTCAAGTTGTGCGAGAGCTCAAATTTACTTAACAATCAAAACTAAGTATAAGAGCAACTAAACATATATGTGCAGAAACAACACAAAATACAAAGTGAATATTAAATATTCATATCAGATATGATAAGCTAAAATAAAATAAATAACTATAAGTAAATATGGGCGATGATTTGTTTGCGGAAGTTCGAAAATAAAGCTTTTACATCTCTCTTTCTGTTTCCAGAAAGATTTAACTAGAAGATTTGATCGGTATAACTCTTGTACAAACTTACTTCAGCTTGGTTTACCAAGCTGAAACTTCTAGTAAATATCTCTTAACTCAATCTGTCAGAAGCAGGTTTTTTACAGTTACAATTATTCACGCTAAACAGCTAAGTTCGTGTATAAAAATGATGTGAGAAAAAGGTGTGTACAAGATAATCTTTAATCGATCTGATAGAACTTTGTGGGTGTGCAAGTCATCTTAAGATAAATCTATTTGAGAAATACTGAGTATTTTGAGAATGCTTGATAAAATTCAATGTAACAGTCTTCTTCTTCAATATTTATTCATCCCTTTTTATAAGCCTTCCCCCAACATTAATAAACATAGATGGTACTCACAGATGAATTGTATACCCGAAAATTATGCAGAAGGTGCCACGTGTTCATGTCGTGTATCCAAAAATAGTAACGACCAATTTAATTTTTGTGACACTAGCTGAAAGGGGTAACCAATAGACCAAATCTTTCACAGAGATTACTATTAGTTGTCTTCTGAGAATGTCGTCAGATCACTTTAATTAGACAACATGGTTTGTTTGTCTATCTCATATTGTGTTAGCGTAGTTGATCAGCATGTTTTTGATTTTGTTTGATGGTCTTTTAACGATAGTCTTGTTAGTTCAGTTCAATAAAAACTATTAGGTGATACGCATGTATCAATTTAATTTAAGTCATATCAGTTTATTTTATAATCATTTAAACTTAAACTCAAATTTTATCTTAAGAAGAGTACCCTTCATTTATGGTGAAAATTACACTATCAACTAAAATCCATCAATCATTTCCTTCATTAAGAAGTGGTTATTGAAATTATTATAGTAATTTAGCAAGATTTATGGTCGGGTTGAAACAAATGCACTAAAAAAATTCCCCAGCCCAAAACTATACACGAATCAAACCGACCAAAAACTTCAAACTTTGAAGCTCCACTTCTTCATCGTTTTACACCTTTTATATGAGTCAAACATTCGAAGAGATCGAAGGCTGAAGAGAAATGGAGGCGAAATGAGAAAATAAAAATGTGAATACTAGTTATAAAAATAAGATTGAGAATAGCTCTAAAATAAAAATATATATATGGATATGATGTGTTCAAATGGATGTTTGACCTGATTCTTAATTCTAGTAAACTTGAACTCAACCTAATTTTTTTAGGATTAGATTTCATGTCAAACTCGATTTGACCCAAACCTTGAAATCGCACAAAAATAACCTGATATTTTTCATGTCGGATTAATTTTTGACACCCCTGTTTGAGCAAAGCCGGATTGACTTGGTTTTGGATGAAAACTCGAACTTTCACTGTTTCAGCAAATAGAAAACCAAACCATTGATAATTAATACAACCTAAATCTGATTTTCGGTTTGGTCCCATTGAATTTGGTTGGATGATCGATTTAAATTCTGACCTTTAAACAAATGTTCAAAATTATTTTAAATTATTTTACTATGAGCATAAAAATATCAATATTCACACAAATATTAAAACATTTAACAATGTATTAAATGATAATAAATAACAAAGTAAGTTCAGCCTTAAAATGAATTATTTTAGCTTCAAAAGAAACAATCATATGTTATTATACCTATGGGCTATGTCAACAAAATCTCTAACGAAGAAATAATTTTAAACTTTGATAATTTTTGCTTAAAATAAAGAAAATTCAAAATGTGGCCAACGATTTTCAGTTTTATAAAACTATAAACCACCCAAAGTAAAGATCAGTAACAGAACAAAACCTCCAATTGCTCTCAATGGTAAATGGTAACTTTGAACAATTAGTCTCTAATCATCAATCACTCCTACGACATCGAGATTAATGTTTTCACCTCTCCATAAATAACAGAAACATGGATTTAGATAGCGCATCTAAACTCACCAAAACCCCATTCATCGATTATTGATTTCCAAACGAATATATCAGATCATCTCTTACTCTCTTAGTAATCCATGCCACCCATTCCACCCATGCCGCCACCCATTGCCGGGGATGGCTTCTCCTCAGTAGGTTGTTCGACGATGATAGCTTCTGTGGTGGTCATCAAAGAAGAGACGCTGCAGAAAATTGAACAGCTTTGCATATTAGACTCTTATTCTACAACCCACAGTGAGAAAGCAACACTGATTTACATTGATTGTTGTTCAATCATGTGGTATTCATGTTGGAACTATAACCAATTCACCGGGGTATAGTCAAGTCTTGACTTACCTAGCAGCATCGACAAGAGCTGTTCTGATAACTTTTAACGGATCGATCACTCCGGCCTTAACCATGTCAACATATTCACCTGTTTGATCAAAAAATATTAGCATGATGACGCTCTCCTGGCACACAATAAATACAAATTTCTGAGCACACCTTTAGCTGCATCGTATCCAAGATCAGGATTATCTTGTTCCAATAATTTACCGACAACAACAGCACCTTCTACTCCTGCATTTTTGGCAATAGTATGTACCGGCATCTACATAAAGGTCAAAAAAATGTAAATAAATGATGTATGTTGATATCGCAAGTGGCTAAACAAATTGGCTCGCTAAGGGCTGTTGATCTCCCACGATTTAAAATCCTTAATTTGACAAACAACACAGACTATATATAGATAGAGAGAGTTTGAATGACCTTCAACGCATTCTGAATAATTTGAACACCAATCTTCTGATCAAAGTTCGCAGTTGGCAACTTATCTAATTCCTTCGATGCATAAAGTAGAGCAACTCCACCACCTGTACAATTTTTTAACACCTTCAGCGGTGAATTCTCAATATACTTTCATGCCAGACAAGATGGAAAATAGAATATACCAGGCACAATTCCTTCTTCCACGGCTGCCTTTGTGGCATTTAGAGCATCTGTCACCCTATCTTTTTTCTCACTAACCTCTGCTTCACTGGCTCCTCCAATCTGTGTGGCAAAACCATTTACTAAAATCAAATAGATCACGTCCATCACTGATCATTAATCTAAACCTAGACGCTTGAACATGTAGGATATGGATGACAGACCTTAAGAACAGCTACACCACCAGAAAGTTTAGCTAACCTCTCTTGCAACTTCTCCTTGTCATAGTCAGACATACTCAATTCAATTGCTGACCTAATCTGCGAGTATAAGCAGGTCTTGTCAGAAAACCGACTAAATAAAAACTTGTTCCAGATTCAAAGAAGCGTCTCTATGCCTTCGCTCCACGAGAAAAATACTTTTTTGAAGATTTTCACAAATATAAAGCATAAATCCTATGTTAGCACTTTATTTATGGCATTATATCCCGGATTCAAAGTGGCCAGAACATAGACTCCATGCACTAACTATTAAAGAAACATTCCACAAAAAGTTTAAAACTGATGCAGTAAATGAAAAAAGAACCTGCTCAGATCTTTCTTCTATGACTTTCTTTTCACCAGCCCCATCAAGTATAACAGTGTCATCCTTGGATATAGAGACCTAAAAGAAGTACTGTAAGCTAAATCCATGCAATATATAAATAATAATAAATATAGGTTACACGTAAACTTGTTCCCAAAATAAAATTAGAAGGTCTAAAACATCTACGAGAGAATCTACAATGTACCTTTTTACATGAGCCCAGCATATCCAAATTCACTTCGTCAAGGTACAGTCCCAGTTCTTCAGTTAAGACCTACAAAGGACAGCTAGATCAAACACGTTGCCACATGCTATACTATATTCGAGGAAGAAATAATGGCGCATAATAAGCATTACCTGGCCTCCTGTTAAAACTGCAAGATCTTGCAAACCAGATTTCCTGTTCTCTCCAAAACCAGGAGCTTTAATAGCACAAACCTGCAATATTAATTTTTAAAAACGACAAGTCAATATGATTTTCCTGTAGATCAAGATACTTCGACGTTAAAAAATATAGATGTACCTTAATTCCAGCACGAATCTTGTTCAGTACAAGAGTTGCAAGTGCCTCACTTTCCACATCTTCTGCAACAATCAATAGTGGCCTTTGCCTCTGCACAGACGCAAAATATAATTGCAACAAAGAGTTAACATGACCTTAAGATGATTGTAAGGATCAACGGATTAACCTTTAAAGCCAGCTCTAGAACTTTCACAATCCCGTTTAAGCTTGATATTTTCTTCTCATGAATAAGAATGAGGGGTTCATCCATTTCCTATCAGAGATAAATCGTGAGTTTAAGTTGGAGAGAAAGTACAACTTAATCCACTCTCCTTGTCTTATTGGTTCAATACACTTACACATTTCTGATTCTTCTGGTTTGTAATGAAGTATGGAGAAATATAACCTCTATCCAGCTTCATTCCCTCCACAACTTCGAGTTCATTGAACAATGTCTTTCCATCCTACAGAGGATAACTAGATTAAGGAGATATTGAAGCAACAAAGTTCAAAAAAATTAAACCCAACACACATCCGGTAAAAGACAACAAATCCACACAATTTACTTGGACAGCATAAAACAAATACATGCAAGGACAATGTCTCACTTGTATTGTAATGACACCTTCTTTACCAACTTTTTCCATAGCTTTTGCAATCAGCTCACCTATTTCTCTATCTCCGTTAGCAGAGATTGTCCCAACCTACGAAAGGAATATTGCAATTGATAGTTAAAAAACAACTATTTCATTGAGCACCATATGACTACCACTAAACATAGACAAAACTCCATTCGTTCAAAGAAAGAGAGCAACAAAGAAACCTGAGCAATCTCCTCTGAGGTGCTTATCATTCTCGCCCTGCTTTTCAAGTTTGTGACCACAGAATCAACGGCCATGGAAATTCCCCGCCTTAGATCCATGGCGTTCATACCTGCTGCTACTGATTTACACCCTTCGGCAAATATTGCACGAGTGAGAACAGTAGCACAAGTAGTACCTAAAATTTCAAAATAAGCATATTATTAGCATGAATAAACAATCTTGATGACATAAAACAACTATCCATGTGTATGTTAGGTAGATTAAGTAAATCTATTATTTAATACTGATTTACAGCATACCATCTCCAGCCACTTCATTTGTAGCATTTGCAACCTGTTTTACAAGGCTTGCCCCAATATTCTTAACTTTGTCCTTAAATTCAATGCTCTTTGCAACTGTCACACCATCCTTTGTCACTTTAGGGGCACCCCAACTCTGTTCAATCACCACATTACGCCCCTAAAATAATAAAACAACATTGATCAACCATCAAAGTAGAACATAGCACCAAAACTTGATCTGGAAGTAAACTCATGAGAATATGGTGAAGAAAGAATCCAAAACATCAATCTGAACTTGCAAAAACTAAACCACCAAGAAACTGCTCTAAACAACACAGCACATATTAAAGAACGCAGTCAAGCACACAACACATTCTAATACCCAATAAATAACAACTCTACAGGGCTGTTTATGTCCAAAATCTTAGTCAAACTAGCACTCCAGTTACAGAATAAGCATAAAAAGATATAGCAAACTTAACTGCAATTTATCATTGCTAACCAAAACAGACCACTTGTCACACTTCAAGCACTGCCAAAAATTTTATAGAAGGGCAACATTTTAGAAACCTATTGTCCATTTGGTTCGCCTCTCTCCCATCATATCATACCACTTGAACACAAAAACAAAATAAATCAATCACCAGGTCAAAATCCTATTTTTCTCTTCTAACACCTCGATCATGTCCTTCAAAGTGTTTATGAAGAGCGAGGCAACTTCACAGAGCCTACTTCAACAAATAAAGAATGATCAACGAAAAGAAGTAATACCTTCGGGCCCATCGTGACTTGAACTGCATCTGCGAGATCTTCCACACCTTTAAGCATAAGAGACCTCGCCTCCACTCCAAATCTGATGTCTTTTGCGGCATAGTTCCTGGTACAACCCACTCTACTGCCAAACTACAGAGACAAAAACACAACCAAAAACCCACGATAACAATTATAATTAATGGTAAACCAGAACCATTTCAACTTCAAATCAATAAAATAAACAAATAAACGAGTCTTTTGGTCGACAAAAAACCTGCTGGATGCTGCTTCTTGCAACCCTGAACAATAAACAATAATGAATGAATCTAATAAACAAAAACCAAATGAATTTCACAACAAAATGTTGAAATGTAAAGCTTCTACTGATGGGTTCGTGGATACCTGGCCTTGGATGCTAGGTTTGCTGCGAAACGATACATGTTTCAATCTTGGGCAAGAAAATGCGAAGACCGGAAGAAGAATTAACTAATATCTGTGATGTGGGGACTTGATATTTTGCAGAGAAAATTCAGCAAAGATCTCCTTTTTCTTGAGTTTCAAGTCTGCGACTGCGTTTTTTACTACATCCGAAAAGCAGGAGAAGGGTCTAGAAGAAGAGGGCTGCTTCGGTTTTTAACGAGGGGTTTATGGTTAAACCCTAATGTTAACATGGTAATATCATAATTACTGAAGGGTAAGCTGGTAATACCATATTCACGTTTATTTGGAATTGAGGGGAAAAAAACAATTAACTCTATTTTCTCACTCAAAAAAATTAAATCTAATTTTATCTTGAAAATTTAAATCTAAATATGCAGCGCTCGTATAATTCTTTTTTGAGCACGTCTATTAACGGTTGAATCGATCTGATCTATATTCACTATGAAAAATAATATTTTTGACATAAAAAATAATATTTTTTCATGAGTTTGGTCAGGTCGGAAATCTGACTCACAAAATTTATCTGTAAGACTGATCGTCCCGATTTATATTCACCGTGAAAAAATAATACTTTTAAATAAAAAATAATATTTTTTTATAAATTGAGTCGTGTCGGAGATCCTGTTGGAAAATGGAATTAAAACTAAAGTTCGAATGAAAAGTTTTGCAATATAGGTGTAAGGTCTAAGAAATTCGAACTACGTAATCTGATTGCATGCAATCTAGGGTTTTACTTAAAATATGTGTTTAATGATTTTTATGCATTTAATGGGCTTTGGTGGGTATTTTTACTCGTCGGGACATATTTTTAACCGGTACGCAAAATTTAACGAATCGAGGGACCTTTCGAGGGTTCGTGAAATATTTTTTAAAATCTACCTAAACGAAATATTTTTCGGGAGTGTTATTGAGCTTGATGAGTTTGTTTTAATGCTTAATGGGCTCAAAACCCTTTTAATCCTTTTAAAATTTAATTAAGGGTCCATTAGTGTTTTGTATTTTATTTAAACACTACTCTAAGCAAACCCTAAACTAATTAACACCTAGCAGTCGTCCCCTACCCTCCACAGCAGCCTCCCCTCGTTTTTACAGCACCAAACATGCAGCAGCTTCGAAAATCCCTCAAGTTTTCAAGAAAAATCTTCCCCGCCTCTCCGGTTCACGTCCCGCGCATAGATCTTCAAGTTTTTAAGCACATAAACGTTAAGACACGCTATGTATCTTTCTTTTCTCATCATTAATATTGTATATATACTGATATGCGTGCCATGTATGAAGATTTCATAGTTCTTGCATGTTAAATCGCTTTTGCATTCGGTTTGTCATGAAATCCGCATGTTTACGCATACAACTCACGTTTTTTTTATTTATGATCCTTGTGCAAGGGGACTGTCGAGTTTGCTAAGGGGTTGTACACGTCAAGTAAGATGATGTCTAAGTGCATGAGTCGAAGCTTTGTGGGTTAGGCGAGGGCTAATCGGTGCATTGTTGTAGTGTTGGCTCGGTTATGGCATCTCAATTGGAACAGTTGGCAAAACCTTATTTAAATTTTCAAAAGATGGCATATCGTTATTTGTACAAATATATGTGGACGATATTATAGTCGGATCAACTAATCCTAAATTGTGTGAGAGATTCTCCAAGATAATGCAGGAGCAGTTTGAAATGAGCATGATGAGATAACTGAATTTCTCTATAGGGCTGCAAGTCAAGCAGTCAAAGAATGGCATCTTCATTAACCAAGCTAACTACACAAAAGAAATGCTGAAAAAGTTTGGGATGGAGAATTGCTCCCAAGCCACTACTCCTATGAGCACATCAATCAAACTGGACAAAGATGAAGGGGAAATATATGTGAACACAAAAATGTACAGATGATTAATTGGTTCACTGTTATATTTAACCGCAAGTAGTCTTAAAATTATGCTTGCTATTTGTTTATGCGCACGATTTCAATCTAATAACATGCAATCTCAATTTAATGCCGTTAAACGAATCCTTAAATATCTTAAGGGCACTATTAATGTGAGTCTTTCGTACCCCAAAGATTCAATTCTTCATCTTGTAGGATATTCAGACGTAGACTACGTCGGTTGCAAAATTGACAGGAAAAGTAACAGCGGTTCATGTCAGTTTTTGGGTGATAGACTAATGTAGGACCGAGCGCTTTCCGCTTTACCAAAAGTTATAGCTGGTGGTAATGGTGCAACTCAAATATTTTAAACTCCACAGCAACTCAAGTACGACGGTTCGATCGCTCTACCAAGCAAGGGCAATTATTGCACCCAACAATCTCTCTCCCAATAATTGCACTCCCTGCAATCAATTGGAATCGAACCCGTGACCTTGGCTCTGATACCAATTGTAGGACCGAGCGCTTGTCGCTTTACCAAAATGTTGGAAACTTAATTTCGGTTGTTTGACAAACTAAGTGTTTAATTTATTGGACTAAACTGATCAAGAAGTTTGAAGTAACTGAACTATATAAATCAACTGACAGTTGCCTAACTGAAGATTAATGAGCAGTTTATCGAAAGCAACTGAAACCAGCTGAACTGAACTTACGAAGTCAACTGACAGATCAGTTGGAAACTGATCAGTTGATATATTCAGTTGTGAGCTTACTTGCGATTGCTTATCAGCTGATCATTCAGTTGTACACATCATCAGTTGGAGAAAAGGACATCCAACTGACAACAGTACAAAGCAGACTGCAACTCATACTAGAACGCCGCATTTCAGAGCTTACAGTATACGAATGTCAGAGAAATATTGACGTGGCAATCAACGGGTATAAAGATTAAAATTATATTTAACATTACCGTTGAAGATAAGCCTATAAATAGGTGAGAAGAGCAGTTGAGAAATATATATCTATCGATCGATCTATCTATTCTCTTAAGCTTGTTGTTACCCTTCTGAATTTATCGCTCTTACTCAAGAATCAAAAAGCTCACACTCACCAGAGATATTTGTAGCATTTGAGGCTATCTTTCGAGCTTATAAGCACAAAATGTTTTGTTGTTTATTTGATTTTAACCTAGGTCAGTTGTGCTAAGTTCAATCGAAGAACTGTGAGATATTTCGTAAACTAAGAGTTTCAGTTTTGGCAGTGTTAAGTCCAAACTGAAGTGAGTCTGTACAAGTTTTGTATCGATCAAAGTCTTTTAGTGCATATCTTATCCTTGTGATAAAAGGGGCGACGTAGGAGCATTTGAAGTCTCCGAACATCCATAAATCTTTGTGTGTTCTTACTTCATTTATTTATTCTCTTTCATTCAGTTTATTTCCGCAATTGTTATCAGTTAAACTGACTGTCATTGACTGACGAGATTCCTAGTTTCAGTTTGTCACAAAACTGACACTTCATTCGAAAAGATTAAAAAATAGTGAGTGTTTATTCAACCCCTCTTCTAAACACATCTCAACCAATCAACCGATCCTAATAAGTGGTATCAGGGCAGTTGAATCTTGTCTCAGAATACTCTTATTCACAAAACTGATCAACATGTCTTCATTCAATAAATTACCGATGTTTTCCAGAGAAGACTTTGACGACTGAAAAATCAGAATGCAGGCTCATTTAGCTGCACAAGATGACGACATATCGTATGTCATTACTGAAGGTCCCATGAAGATCCTAAAAGCAAATACAGCAGTTGCCATTACTAATGGGGCACCTCATCGCATAGAAAAGCCAAGAGAGGAATGGACAACTGAGGATAAGAGGAAAACCAACCTAGACAATGTGGCAAATGATATCTTATACAAAACGCTGGATAAAGTCACCTTCAGCAAAATCAAAATATGCAAAACTGCCAAAGAGTTATGGGAGAAACTGATCCAGCAGTGTGAAGGAAACGAGCAAACGAAAGAGAACAAGCTATCAGTTGCTATTCAGAAATTTGACAACATCAAGATGAAGGCTGGAGAATCCATGCACGAATATGATGAGAGGATCAGTGGTATTATCAATGAGCTGAATGCACTTGGAAAAGTATATTCGAACAAAAAAGTGGCACTGAAGGTGGTCAGAGGTCTTCCCAATGAATGGGATGTCAAGACCGTGGCAATGAGAGAGTCAAAGGATCTTAACAAGATCGAACTTAATGACTTGTTTGCTGATCTAAAGGCTTACGAGTTTGAACTAAAAACCAAAGAAGAAGAACCTTCAACACCAGCTGCCACAACTGCTTTAACTGCTGTGAGACTGGAACCAACTAGTTCAGTTGACAAATCTGCTCATCAATTGAGCAATGATGCTATGTCATTGTTTGTCAAGAAATTTGGAAGATTTATGAGGAAGAATCAAGGAAATTTCCAGAAGCAATATCAGAAAAATCATTCCAAAGAAGAATCATATGCTTGCTACAATTGTGGCAAATCTGGTCATTTTATAGCAGAATGTCCTAAGCCAGAGAAAGACAGTCGAGGATAAACTGAAAAGGGAAAAAAGCCCTATGAGCACAGAAAAAGGACCGAGGATGACAAGAAATCATCCAAAAAGAAACATGAAGTGCTTTTGGCTGAAGAGAGCAAATCTAAGTGGGCAGAAACTGACAGTGACGAGTCAGAACTAGAAAGCCCAATCAGTTCAAGTGAAGATGAGAACGAAGTCAAGTGCTTAATGCAGATGATGCTGAACTGGAGCCAGCAAGTGAACAAGTATTTGACTTCAGCTCTACTGATTTCACTTGTGAGGAACTCATTACCGCATTGCATGACATGGTAAATGAGTATCACAAACTTGCTAGATCATTTCAGAAGGTTAGAACTGAGAAAATTGATCCCAATGACAAAAAAATAGAAACTGATGAGTTAGTTGAACTGTCGAGTCTAAAAAGGGAGATTGCACAACAAAAAGTTGAAATGATTGAAAATCAAGCTTTGATATGTCAGTTAAAAACAGAAATTTCAAAACATACTGAACTGATTCAATCTTGGAACAAGTCTTCAGTTGCATTGACTGAAATACAGAATTCACAAAAATCAGTTGCTGATAAAACTGATTTAGGCTTTAACAGTCATGATGAAAATTCTGCAAGTCATACACAGCCAATGTTGAATGAAAACAAAGGAAAGTACATTACCTTTGTAAAATCAACTATGGCAAATGAATTCTCAGAACCAATTAAACCAGCTGTTCAATTGACTAAAATTAAGAACAAAGGCAAACGGTATGGAATTGAATATAGCTCTGAGAGTTCAACTGATTCAAGAAACTGGTCACCTAAACGATTCAGTCGCAAAAATCAGTACTCAAGGAATGACTATTACAATTAATACAACTGTAAGCCAGTTCAGAAACGATATAAAAAGAACAGTCAGTTGAAAAAGGATACAAATCATACTATTTTATCCTCACATCACACACATATTGCCAAGAATATGAGAAAAACCATTTGAAACACAGCAACTGGGAAGTCAGTTAGACTGGTCAAAGTCTGGGTTCCTAAATGACTAATCTGTTTAGGACCCAAATGAATATGGGTACCAAAATTATATATTGTGTGTGATTGCAGGTAACAGATACAAACAAAGAATCAACTTGGTATCTAGACAGCGGCTGTTCGCGGCATATGACAGGAGATGCAAATTTGCTATCTCAACTGATCAAATATACTGGACCAAACATCAGTTTTGGAGACAACTCCTAAAGTAAAACTGTGAGTAAGGATAAGCTTATCCATGGTAACTTTACAATTAAAGATGTTTTGCTAGTTGAGAATTTGAAGTATAACTTGATAAGCGTCAGTCAGTTATGCGACAATAATTTCTCAGTTCAGTTTGACAGACACACTTGTTCGGTTAGAGACTCAACTGATGAGGTCATCCTAACTAGAAATCGTTGTGGAAACACTTACGAAGTCAGTTGGACTGAACAACCTTATGCACCAGTTTGTTTCATTGCTTCCAAGTCTTCTAAAAAATGTTTATGGCATAAGAGGTTGAACCACTTAAACTTTAAATCTACTGCCTATATGAGTAACCATGATCTTGTAACTGGTTTGCCCAAAATAGATTTTTCAAAAGAAAAAGTTTGTTCATCATGTCAGTTTGATAAACAAGTAAGATCTTCATTCAAAAATAGAGGTTGTAAATCATCTTCTCGATGCTTAGAACTGTTACATATGGATCTTTTTGGTCCAATACCAGTCATGAGTTTAGGGAGAATGAAATACACCTTAGTGGTTGTGGATGATTTTTCAAGATTTACTTCGGTTATTTTTCTCAAATCCAAAGTCCAAAGTGCTGCACAACTGATTAAGCTCTTCAAAAGACTATTAAATGAAAAATCAGTTGGGATTGATCGAATAAGGTCTGACAGAGGGACTAAATTCATCAATCAAAATCTTTCAACTTTTTTAGAAAATACTGGAATCAATCATGACCTCTTAGCAGCTAGAACACCTCAGAAAAATGGTGTAGCTGAGAGAAGAAATCGGACCCTTAAAGAAGTTGCTAGAACAATGCTTGCTGATTCTGGTATTTCTCAAAGGTTTTGGGCTGAAGCAGTAAACACTGCATGTTACACTCAGAACAGATCAATGATTAATAAGAATCATGTGATAACACCATATGAGATCTGGCATGGAAGAAAAAGTGTGGTTTCTTATTTCAAAATATTTTGCTGCAGATGTTTTATTCTTGATAATGGTAAAAATCATTTAAAAGCCTTTGATGCTAAATCTGCAAATGGAATATTTCTTGGATATTCTTTAGTTAGCAAAGCATATAGAGTCTTTAATAAAAGCTCTTTAAATGTTGAAGAATCTATTCATGGTGTTTTTGATAAAACTGTGCTAACTAATAAGTCAACTGATCCAGTTGAGCTGGTTGATCGTTTTACAGAGATCAGTTTGGAGGATGATAATGAAGAAGAAAATCATATCAAAATAAATATCCTTCAAACACCTGAACCAAAAATACTAGATCAATCTGTTGAACAGGAACCTGCTCCTGATAATCAGTTGGTGGAGCAAACAGATGATATTCAGTTACCAACTGATACAGCTCCAACTGAAATTGAAAACATTCAGTTGCCAACAGAAACACTTGCTGATATGGAAGCAGCAAATAGTGAACTCAGATGGAAGAAATAACATCCTCCAAAATTGGTGATAGGTAATCCATCTGACCCGGTAAGAACAAGAAATCAAATGCTTAATTTGTTCGTTCATTTTGCTTTTGTCTCACAACTGGAACCGAAGAAAACTGACGAAGCTCTTATCGATTCTAACTGGATAAAATGCAATGCAAGATGAGCTAAATTAGTTTACCCATAACAATGTCTGGAACTTAGTTCCAAGACTAGTTTGTAAAACAATTATAGGTACAAAATGGGTATTCAGAAATAAACTGAACGAAGATGGTTCAGTTGCACGCAACAAAGCAAGAGTTGTAGCACAAGGATATAAGCAGGAAGAAGGAATTGACTATGATGAAACGTATGCACCAGTTGCAAGACCGGAAGCAATCAGAATGTTCCTTGCCTATGCATCATTCAAGAACTTTAAAATTTACCAAATGGACGTAAAGAGTGCATTTCTGAATGGTCAGTTGCAGGAAGAAGTTTATGTTGAACAACCACCAGGACAAATTTGAGATGAGTATGATGGGTGAACTGACATTCTTTCTCGTACTACAAGTGAAGCAACTGGACACTGGTATTTTTATCAGTCAGACCAAATACAAGAAAAGAATTGCTCAAGAAATTTGGCGTGGAAACATGTTCAGCTGCCAGCACTCCCATGAGTTCATCAGTCAAACTGGACAATGATCAAGGGGGAATATCAGTTGAGACGACACTCTACAGAGGTTTAATAGGTTCATTATTGTACCTAACTGCTAGTCGTCCTGATATTGTATTTGCTGTTTGCATGTGTGCTAGATTTCAAGCAAATCCTAAGCAATCGTATTTTTCAGTTGCCAAAAGAATTTTAAAATATCTAAAAGGCACTCAAAATGTGGGATTATGGTACGCTAAAGACTCTTCTTTCAATTTAGTTGGATATTCAGATGCGGACTATGCAGGATGTAAGCTAGATCGTAAAAGCACCAGTGGATCTTGTCAGTTTCTAGGAAACAGACTGATATCATGGTTCAGCAAGAAGCAAACATCCATAGCCACTTCCACAACTGAAGCAGAATACCTTACTGCTGGAAGCTACTGTGCCCAACCGCTCTGGATTCAGCAACAACTAAAAGATTATGGAGTTGATGCTAAAGAATCTCCCATATTTTGTGATAATACAAGCACGATTGCAATAACTTACAACCAAGTTCTTAACTCAAGGACCAAGAACATTGATGTCAGGCATCACTTCATTAGAGATCATGCTTTGAAGAAATCTATCAGACTGGAATATGTGTCAACTTAACAACAAGCTGCTGACATCTTCAGCAAACAATTGCCAGAGACTAAGTTTTCTCACTTTCGCAATATACTTGGTTTTTATCTTAATTATATTAGTTTTATTGCTGCTTTTTCAATTGCTGTTCATACAGTTTGTCATTTATTATTTAAATGTTTATCAACCGATGTTAGTTGGACAATTATTATATTCAGTTAGTTAACTATTTAATAACTGATGAAAGTTAAGATTTGCAGAAGATGAAGAGACTCGAGTCAATTGAAACGTCTTTTGACTTACTAAGACTAAGTTTTTCTTACCCTTTCTCTTAATTATATGCATTTATTGAGGAGGAATATCAATTTGAAAAGTTAACCGAGAAGACAATAGTCAATTCGTCTTCAACTGAACCGACTGATTTTTTAACTGGTCATTCAGCTGCTGATCTAACTAATCTTCTCCGATTAGTTAACTAATAAATCGAATAATATTATATATTAAATGATGTGACTGTTTGTCGAAGCATTAATTGTTGTTTTTCAACTAATAGTATCTTGCAACGTGGACCCACGTAATCCATGAATTCTCTACATACGTTTTTTCCACACGCACACACGTTTTAATTCAAATTTTCCTAGACTGATACGTGTCCAATAATTTGAACAGTAACTTACATCATTACTATACCCGCTCCACTTCAGTTTTTTTTCTCGTACGCTTAATTCAAATTTACAGTGCAAAAACAAATTCAAGTTTTCTTTCTCGTAGAAAAACATTCATTCAAATGACAAATCAGATCCCAACTCATGTCATGAACGCAATGGTAGTCAACTTTGACTCAGTTATGACTGTATTAGATGAAGCTGTGAAGAACATCTTCATCAAACTGGAAGCAGCTGGTCTGAAACAAATTTTGGGATTATCTTCCCAAGAAATATATACTAAAGAGATTCGGGAACTCTATGCCAACGGCTATGTCACTACAACCGACAGTATCGTAGCTACTGTAAATGGTCAGATGCTAATCATTGCGAGGATTTCTTCTGCAACCTATTTCAACTGCCTTCTGATGGGCTAGTTAATCTCACCGAAGTAAAGGCATCTGATCTTGAGGAGATGCAACCCTTCTTTCTGCTGATGGTCGGAAAATCAAAGTTTCCGATCCCAAGAAGGAGCTGAAACCAGAGGTACAACTGCTGATAGATATTGTAGCCAAAGGGCTTTTAGCAAAGGCTGGATCCTTTGCTGCACTTACTCTTGAAAAATTTCAAGCTATGACTGCTATGATGGCTGGCCGGAGACTGAACTGGAAGAACATAATTTTCAACATCCTAAGGAATATGTTTCAAATGTTCAAGCAATCAAGGGGTTATGTGGTGCAGCTCAGCTATTTGCTTAAAGTTAAAGGGCTGGTGACTGATGACTATGAAAAATCATCTAAACTGAAAATCTTCAATGCCAAGAATGTCCATCCACCAAAGCAGAAACTGGACATGTCTCCTGAGCAGATCTTGAAGGTAAAGAAGGAGATTGGGACACAAGAGGCTCCCAAGTCAGTCCAGAAAAAGAAGACATTTAAGAAGAAGACGATCAAGCACAAGTTGATTATCAGTGAAACTGACTCTGAGAAGACTCCATCTCCGAAGGTCATCAAGAAGCAAAGAACTTTGAAGACAAAACCTGCTACTGTAGTTGGGACCATACCAACTGAAAGACCGATGTAGTCGGAGGCCGAACAGCCTATCAAGGCTATCCCTCTAAAAGCTATTTCAATTGAATCCTCAACTGAGGATCAGTTACCTCTGTCTGCTATTATACCAAAGAAGAAGGTCACCGAATCAGGTGATAAGAAGAAACTTGCTGGAGATAAGGCTCCATTGATGACTATCACTGGCTACACCTCTCTACCTCTTGCTAGACCAAAAGGGCTAGTGATCAGAGAATTAATTGATGCGACTACTTCGGGGTTGAGCATTACTCATGCCCTGACTGACTCAAAAGTCAAGGGCAAAATACAAGAAGAGCCCATGCCAACCAATGCCATCCAAACGCACATTGATCTTATTTGGCAAAAGATCAATGAATTTTCAGCAAACAAGATCAAGACTTATGATGAATGGGTGAAATTCAGAACGAACGTCTTTGCCAAGGAGCTACAGAGGAAGTTAAAACGGGTGCCGATTCCAGAAACTTCCAGAACCATGTCTTCTGGTATTTTAGATACTTGTAATATCCAAGCTTGGTGATCGGTACGGTTTAAGATTTCATATGTTTATTGACTATTTGGGTAAGTTTAAGTATAGTTTTGATGTTAAGGATGGCGATTTATGAGTTATAGTATTGTTGATTATAGATGATGTGTAGTTATATTGTAGCGTCGTTATGATTAAATTCATGATAATTTTTATGTTGATCCAATTGGTATGAGGCGAATTGGAGTGGTTAGATAAGACATAGAAGTGTAACTTTCATGTTTTGAGTTTTGTTCAAATCATTGTAGAAGACAAGCCAAAAGCGCCCCGAAGGTTGTCGTGTGTGTCGTCGTTCCTCCAGTGACACATGTTGGAAGATTGAGCATAACTTTTTACTCAGACCTTTAAATGACATGATGCTAATTGGAGATGCAAGCCAAGATATAGAGCTACAACTTTCCAGTTTACCACTTTTCCAAATTATGAGGACAAGAGGCGTTTCGGAAGCGATCTTTGATGTAGCTGTGCGCAGAGCGCGCCCGGGCCGAAAAAGATGTCCGCCCGGGCGAGCCTAGTTCGAAAATTTTGTGTTTTGGCCGAGAGTTCTGCGCCCGAGTGGCCATCAATTTTTAAAAAATCGTGTTTTTGGTGTTTTAAGGTATAAAATCGGTGGAGACTTCACTTTTCTCTTATTTCCCTCATTCCTCTCCACTCTTCTCGGTGCTTCACCTCAAGGGGAAGCTAGGGTTCCATTTCCTTTCATTTGGTGCCTTTGATTCAAGCTTTTTGTTGGGTTTTGAAGTTAGAACAAGAGAATTTTGGGTTCAATGAGCTAAGGTAATCTTGTGGCTTTGGTTATTTCTTGGTTTATGGTATTGGGAGAAATTTGGAATGTGTGATTGTGTTGGTTTTATGGGATTTATGGTATGTGTTTGTGATTATTGAGATGTTGATGGTGCAATTCATGGTTCATTGTTGTAGGATTTGTACCAAGAGATTAGAATCAAGCTTTCCATTGGTTGTAAGTGGAATTCATTCCTTATGCTCACATGAATTATATATATTGTATTTCAAATGGTTTTAACATGCTATTCCATTCCATTTGATTCATGTTATGTATAGATACATTTTATTGTATATTAGAGGCTTTCATATGCCTCAATTGTATAAAAGGGAATGCAAGAGAAAAAAGTATTCAAAGTGTTTGTTTTAATGCCCAAGAGAGAGTTCAAATGCTTATTGGATTGATAAATAGATAGTCAGAAATTGCATGCAATTAGTTGATCAACGACCATAGGCTTATATCCCGACAGAGTATCGATTTATATCGATGGGATATAGTTACAGAGACAGAGATACTATTTAGATATCAATCCACAAGAGAAAAGAGAAATACCATCTTATTGTTCATGTTCTACTATATTATTCATGTTTCAAGAGTTAAATGGTATTTATTTATTTCAAAGCCATGTTTTACAGAGTATGATATGTACAGATTGCTATGTAAGAGTTCCACCTGCTGAGTTTTATACTCATTTCAGTTATTTCATGTGATGCAGATAAGAGTGACGGGCCAGGACGTTGATTGGAGCCGAGGTCATATGCATAGTAGATGGAAGGAAGAAGGCTATTTTGTTAGAACTTTTGGACATGATCAAAATGACATTTTGTATTTTGATGCAACGCTTATTTGATCATGTATATACTTTTGATTATATATTGAAATGTATTTTAAATCCTTCTTTCCTTTAAGAAAATTTTAAATTCCGCTGTTATTTTATGAAATCGATCAGAGAGGTGTTACATTTAGTGGTATCAGAGCAACGTTCTTCGGACCAATGCATATGACTTCGTCGACTTTCAACAGTCCGGGCATGTCTTCTTCTACATTTATGTATTGTTATTGGTTGATATGTATTGTGTGAGCACATTTGTAACGCCCCGAAAATTTTAAAGTCCACGTAAACCACATGCATGCAATTATTAAATTCGGTTGTATTTTAATTAATTGTTTTAATTGCATTATTTAATTATATTGTGCATATTTGCATGTTTAAAATATATTTTTCTACATGGTTGCATTAAAATGTATTTTTAAAGGTTATTCGAGTTGCGATCGAGGAACAGGGACCGAAGGCTGAAAAACGTAAAATGTTTTTATTAAAAATAATTATTTAATAAAAACATTTTACGTTTTTCAGCCTTCGGTCCCTGTTCCTCGATCGCAACTCGAATAACCTTTAAAAATACATTTTAATGCAACCATGTAGAAAAATATATTTTAAACATGCAAATATGCACAATATAATTAAATAATGCAATTAAAACAATTAATTAAAATACAACCGAATTTAATAATTGCATGCATGTGGTTTACGTGGACTTTAAAATTTTCGGGGCGTTACAANGAGTTTTTTTGGCAACCCGGCTAATAAATTCACAAATTTATTTTACCAAAACTTTGTAAATATTTTATTTAAATCCTAATTAAAACTAATGGGCTTAAATTAATGGCTTAATAGACCTAAGCCTAATTAGTAAATTAATTAGCTAGTTTTATTATATAAAAAACACTTAAAAACCTACCCCATGCACTCATTCTCACGGCAACAACTCCCAAAAATCTGAAAAACTCTCCCCAAACCCTCTCTAACCCACGGCACACACAGAGCACACTTTTGAGAAGAAATTTCGAGGGATTCAAGGGAAGAGAGCCAAGGTTGCGTCCCGTTCTTCGTCGTCAACGGTTCTTCGAGCGTAAATAACGCAAAGGCACGCCATATTCTTTCCTTCAAACATCTATCGCACCATAATAATTGTTTAAGCATATTTTGAATGAAAACATGACACACAAATTGTTATTTTCGTATCTATGTACATGCATGAGATTTACTTGTGATTTTTGCTCCCAAATTCATGTTTTTATTTTGTTTAAGGGGCTGCCATGGATAGGGTGTTAATATGGATTGGTTTTTAACCAAAAACAAGATAAACAATAAAGAAAACTAGGCTGGAACCGTAGGAAGAAAACAGAAACAAGGGCCGTGAGTTTGTTTGGATCCTTCAAGGTGCAAAGATAGATTGGTTGTGCATGGGGCAAGATGGCTCGACCCGGCTTGGTGGTTGAGTCCTAGGGGTCATGGTTAGGTCCTAGGGGGAGTCCTAGGAGGGCTAGGGGTCGAGCCATGGGCTGGGGAAGAGCCCACGTGAAGTGGGACTCTCCCCCAAGTCACGCGCAGATTTTGGTCGGGAAAGCTAGGGGCTTGCGGCTGGCCTGGGGACGAGCCAAGTGGGTCCGATAGGGTCTAAGGGAGATGGTCAAGGGTTGGGGCATGGACTGGAGAGGCATGGGTCGCTGCTGGCTCGAGGAGAAGATGGAACCGAGAGGGAGCCGTGAGAGAGCAGCTAGCGCGCAGGTTGTGTTACAGATTCAGAAGCTTCGGGCTTGGGGTACAGGGCTTGGGCTGGCCTGGGTAGGGTCTAGACGTGGTCCAGGGATGGTGAGGGTCGTGTGGGCTCGGTGGTGGCTCGGCTGGGAGAGTCCTAGTTGGGTTAAGAGTCCTATTGCATCAAGGAACACACACACACATCATGCAGAATTTTGGGTCTCGGTTCCAGGGAGTTTGAGCGAGCTAGGGGCTTGTTTTTGGGGCTGGGCTTGGTCAATAGGGTCTCTAGGTGAGTTGGCTAGGTTTTGGTTCAAGGTGGCTCGGGCGTGGCTCGAGTAAATTGGGAGATGGCTCGGTGCGTTCGTTAGGGTGTCAATTTCGAAAATTATAAGGCTAAAATTGATTCCATGCGTCCACGGGGGTGGCTCATGACTTGGAAGGGTAGAATAAATCATAAAAAGGTTATGTTTAAAATTTGGGATCAAAATAACGAGTTTTGGATTTATTCGGGATTTAATCGCCGCACGAAACGCTAATTAACGAGTTAATTGAAACACCTAGTTTTAAGCCTTATAAAATTATGAAAAATTAGGGTTAATCTTAAATAATTATTAGAAGCCTAAGTTTTTAATTTGGGAATTTTATGTTAAGGCTTGGTTTAATTCGGGATTAAAACGCAGTAATACGTCTTATTTAAAGAATAAATTAAAAGTCATCGATTTAAGCCAAATAAAAATATGAGAAAATTCGTGTAAGCTTAAATAATTGTTTGGGACATGTTAGGGTCAAGAAATCAAGAAAAAGATCAAAAACGTAAAATGGCACGTCCAGGGGTAAAACGGTATTTTTACACCTAGAAATTAGTAAAGGTCATGGCAGTGCCCTGAATGCTGTTTTTATGATATTATGATTATTTTTAAATGTTTATGAAATGTTCATGATTAATTTATTATTTTTAAATGTCTAAAGGATTTTTATGATTAAAGGAAGACATTTAAAATACATGTTGCATGCTTGGTTTCAAAAATGGAAAAGGTAAATATTATTCATGATTTTTCTAAGTGATGTGAATGAAAAATGTTGAAGGATGAGAAGTGATTGTGACTAATTCGTTAATGGTGGCGACGTCGTGAGGGTTATGGTCCCAGTGGGAGCCCGACGATCGTGTTTCCATCGTTACGAATATGTGGTAACGGTTAAGTGGTAACGGTTTTGTGGTAACGGAAGAATGGGAATGTCGTGAGGGGAAAAGGCCCCAGAGGGAGCCCATTTATGGGAAAAGGCCCTAGAGGGAGCCCCGACGATCGTATTTCTATTCGATTATGATAGGCCAGGGCCCAGTTGACCGGTGAGAGTGTTGCTGGTGTCCCCCGCCGTCCAGTACTGTGGTTACATGTAGATGGATCCATCGACCCTCATGATCATGATCAGGAAAGTCACAATTAACGATCTGAATTCAACAAAAAAAAAAGGAAAAGGAAAAGGAAAAGGAAAAGGAAAAATGTTTATGATCATGAAAAAGATTTATGTCATGTCATGTTGAGGAAAAGGAAAAAGTTAAGGTTTATGTTATGCATATCATGAAAACGTTTTAATTAAAGTTTATGCATCAAGAAAATGTTCATGTTTAAAGTTTATGCATCTTCATGAAAACGATATTTTAAGTACAAGTATTTTTCACTGTTGCATGTGCTTTTATATGTATTATTTGTTATCAAGATTATGGTGTGTTGAGTCTTTAGACTCACTAGGTGTGATGGATGCAGGTGAGGTTGAGGGAGGTCTTGATGGATGATCTGACTGGACTGAAGGTGCACGCAACCCGAGGACCAACGCTTCTACTTTTCCGCAATTACGATTTATTATTCATGATTTATGTTAAAAGATTTTACGACTTTTTATTTATGTTTGAGAGGTTTTTGAGAGATTATAGTATGAGCTGTATTTCTCAAATATGTAGTTGTTGGTTTTAATTTTAAAATGGTTCTAAAATATTTTTATGCAAATGTGTATGGTTCGGCCGATGCTATGTGAGGTTTTAAAAAAAAAAAAAAATTTTCTAGTACTTTTAAAAAAAAAAGGGCAGAACGCTTCAGTTGGTATCAGAGCCATGGTTCTGTAAAGGGTTGTGCCACCGTCAGCGCCAGGAAGATCGGTCGTCAAGCCTCAATTGTGAGTTTACATGCTTTATATGATTTATGTGATGTTACCTACATGTTTACATGATCTAAATGTTTAAGCTAAATGTGCATACACGTTTTGAAGTTGATTGACGTTTATGTTTAAGGTTGCATGGCAAATGATTTTTACCCTACATGGTTGCATGACCTTGTTATGCTAAAAGATTATATGCTTCATGATTTTTACACGTGTTACGATATGAAATAAGAAAATATTTGATTTCAACGCATGTTGGCTTTGTGGTGGAATTGGACAATGTTGATTTTTAGATTTTAGTATTGACGTTCTACTTTTTGGGCCGTAAGTTAATCGTGAATTTTATGAATGTTTTTGGGACACGTAGATATTCTAAGAAAAAAATTTATGATTCGTGATTACTAGTCGAATTAATTTTTGGGAATTACTCATAAGTAATAATTATTCGAGGATTGCAACGACTTTGGGAGTATAGAAAATGTATAAATCGGGATTTTAAGTTTGACGAAAGGTAAGATTGGTTATATGAATTGATTTTTGGGTAAATAAGTTTAAAATTATCGAAATTATGTTGTGCGAAACATGTAGAAAGAAATTAAGAATGACAAGAACTTATGGGTTGATAATAGGATTTTCGAAATTAAGGATCAATTAAGATAACTTTTGAGGAAATTAAGAATTAATTTTGCAATTTTAAGGAATTTGGGGACTAGTTTAGTAATAGGCGAGAATTGAATGGGTTAAATGATAAGAATTTTTGATGATTTAGACTTTTCAGAATATTTAGAACCTTGGGATATCTTGGTTATAGTGTTATAAGGAATGTTAATCAAGAGTTTTTAAGGATGAATCGATATTAGGCTTGAAAAATCTAAGCGTTAGCAGTTGTATTTGGGATTTTAAAATTGAAATATGATAAGTTGATGAACATTTTGGGTATAAATTAAGGAAAGTAATATACGATAAGTTTGGTTATCCATCTTTTAATATTGGGAATTGTAAGAAATGTTGAAATTCGAGGTTATAATAATGTAGCACCAAGTCATGATGGGTCCTTTTTTTAGTAGTAATTTGCAAATATGGATTTAGAAGGAAAAATTTAATTGGAATCAAGGAGACGTAAGGACATTCTAGAAATTAAGTTTATCAGAGTAAGCGCAACGGAAGCGTGGATTTGGGATATTAGAACTGAATCTAAACTTTGGGTTATTAAGGATAAGCGAATTTCGAGAACGAAATTCAATTTAAGGGGGGGAGATTGTAACGCCCCGAAAATTTTAAAGTCCACGTAAACCACATGCATGCAATTATTAAATTCGGTTGTATTTTAATTAATTGTTTTAATTGCATTATTTAATTATATTGTGCATATTTGCATGTTTAAAATATATTTTTCTACATGGTTGCATTAAAATGTATTTTTAAAGGTTATTCGAGTTGCGATCGAGGAACAGGGACCGAAGGCTGAAAAACGTAAAATGTTTTTATTAAATAATTATTTTTAATTATTTAAAATATGAGTGTTGCTTTTTCTTATTTTTGAAAAATAAAGGGTTTTGGGGTGATTTTATACTTTGGGACGTAAATTTTATCGGTGTTGGTTTTTTCAAGAAAAATACGAGTTTTTTTGGCAACCCGGCTAATAAATTCACAAATTTATTTTACCAAAACTTTGTAAATATTTTATTTAAATCCTAATTAAAACTAATGGGCTTAAATTAATGGCTTAATAGACCTAAGCCTAATTAGTAAATTAATTAGCTAGTTTTATTATATAAAAAACACTTAAAAACCTACCCCATGCACTCATTCTCACGGCAACAACTCCCAAAAATCTGAAAAACTCTCCCCAAACCCTCTCTAACCCACGGCACACACACAGCACACTTTTGAGAAGAAATTTCGAGGGATTCAAGGGAAGAGAGCCAAGGTTGCGTCCCGTTCTTCGTCGTCAACGGTTCTTCGAGCGTAAATAACGCAAAGGCACGCCATATTCTTTCCTTCAAACATCTATC
>NC_133307.1:15857954-15898435 GCF_012295235.1 Primulina huaijiensis
CCAGTACTGTGGTTACATGTAGATGGATCCATCGACCCTCATGATCATGATCAGGAAAGTCACAATTAACGATCTGAATTCAACAAAAAAAAAAGGAAAAGGAAAAGGAAAAGGAAAAGGAAAAATGTTTATGATCATGAAAAAGTTTTATGTCATGTCATGTTGAGGAAAAGGAAAAAGTTAAGGTTTATGTTATGCATATCATGAAAACGTTTTAATTAAAGTTTATGCATCAAGAAAATGTTCATGTTTAAAGTTTATGCATCTTCATGAAAACGATATTTTAAGTACAAGTATTTTTCACTGTTGCATGTGCTTTTATATGTATTATTTGTTATCAAGATTATGGTGTGTTGAGTCTTTAGACTCACTAGGTGTGATGGATGCAGGTGAGGTTGAGGGAGGTCTTGATGGATGATCTGACTGGACTGAAGGTGCACGCAACCCGAGGACCAACGCTTCTACTTTTCCGCAATTACGATTTATGATTCATGATTTATGTTAAAAGATTTTACGACTTTTTATTTATGTTTGAGAGGTTTTTGAGAGATTATAGTATGAGCTGTATTTCTCAAATATGTAGTTGTTGGTTTTAATTTTAAAATGGTTCTAAAATATTTTTATGCAAATGTGTATGGTTCGGCCGATGCTATGTGAGGTTTTTAAAAAAAAAAAAAATTTTCTAGTACTTAAAAAAAAAAAAAGGGCAGAACGCTTCAACATTGTAGGATTTAATGCCTCCTAAGAGAAAAGCCTCCGAGGGTGAGGATAGCTCCTCATCGAGAGTTGTCGACGAGTTCGGCAAATTATTGAAAGAGCAAGCCAAGGTTCATAGTGAACAGATTCAGCAGTTGCTCTGTTTGCAAGGTACAGGTCAAGGTAGAGGCCAAGGGAGAGGCCAAGTGGTTCAAGCAGTGAGAACTGATGGGATCTTTACTGCTGTTAAGAGAATGGATCCACCTGAGTTTGCAGGAAGCACTGATCCATTGGTGGCAGTAGAGTGGATCAAAGCACTTGAGGCGATATTTAATCATCTCAATTATGAAGACAAGGACAGAGTTGGTTGTGCAGTATTCATGCTAGTCAAAGCTGCACGTATTTGGTGGAATGCTACCAAGGTAGGTGTTGATGTTCCGGCATTGAAGTGGAAAGATTTCACGGATCTTTTCTATGACAAGTACTTCTCAGATGCACTTCGAGCTCCGAAGGTGACTGAGTTTTTAGAGCTTCGTCAAGGAAGTATGAATGTTGACTAGTACATTTTGAAGTTCGAGGAGGGCTGTCTGTTTGCCCCATACATTGCCTCCAATGACAAAGACAAGGGTGCTCATTTCATTAGAGGACTTCGAGCGGAGATCAGAAGGGACATCAATATGTCTAAGGCGGTGACATTTAAAGAGATTGTGGCTAAGGCATTGTTAGCCGAGCAAGATGAGAAAGATATTGCTAGAGAGAGACAGACGAGGCAGCAGGCTCTTGCTCAAAGAGGTCAAGGTTCGAGCCAAATAGGAAAAGGCAATTTTAAAGGGAAAGGCAAGATAGATCCGAATTCTAAAGAACCTATAGTTCCATCTGATACAGAGAAGCCGTTGTGTCCCAAGTGTAGTAGGTATCATAGGGGAGAGTGCAGATTTGGTACTCACACTTGCTACCGATGTGGTACTGCAGGCCATATTGCCAAGGACTGTCCGAGAGGATCGAGTAAAGAGAAGGTGCAGGGTCGCATCTTCACCATGACGAACGAAGGTATAAACCATGATTCTTTTGTGATCTCTAGCACTATTTTAATTTCAGGCAGAGTAGCTACGACATTGATTGATACAGGTGCTACTCATTCTTTTATGTCTGAACTATTTTTGAGATCTTTGGGTTTAGTTCCTTCTATTCTTCCCCTCCAGTTTAATGTTGTATTGCCTTCTGGGGATGTGTTGTGCCCGACGTCTATTGTGTATGCGTGTTCTGTTCAAATTGATGAGCGAGTGCTTTATGCCGATTTGATTGTTATTCCGATGGTTGCGTTTGATATTATACTTGGCATGGATTGGCTATCAACTTACTGTGCAGTGATTCATTGCATTGCCAAGAAGGTGAAATTTGTAGATGATGAAAATAAGGAAGGTATGCTCGCTAGTGCAGGTACTTCGCTGGTCCTTCCTTTTATTTCGTGTCTTGAGGCTAAGAAGTTGTTGTTTAGAGGTTGTGATGGGTTTTTGGCTTCGATTGTTGATACAAATAGAATTGTGAAGTAGAATATTGATGATATTGATGTTGTGAGAGAGTTCCCTGATGTATTGAGGATGATGTGCCGGGTTTACCGCCGGACAGAGATGTAGAGTTTGTGGTTGATCTAGTCCCCGGAACGGTTCCTATTTCTAAGGCTCCGTACAAAATGGCCCCTACAGAGATGAAAGAATTGAAGACGCAGTTGCAAGATTTATTAGATAAAGGTTTTATTCGGCCGAGTTCTTCGCCTTGGGGAGCTCCGGTTCTTTTCGTCAAGAAGAAAGATGGGTCTTTGCGGCTGTGCATTAATTACAGAGAAATCAACAAAATTACGATTAAGAATAAATATCCGTTACCACGGATTGATGACCTTTTTGACCAACTGCAGGGGGCTACAATGTTTTCGAAGATTGATCTGCGATCTGGCTATTATCAGTTGAAAGTTAAGGAGTCTGATATCCCTAAGACGGCGTTCCGTACCAGGTATGGTCAGTACGAATTTCTTGTTATGTCGTTCGGTCTGACTAATGCTCCTTCAGTCTTCATGGATCTTATGCACCGGGTGTTCAAGCCGTATTTGGATAGCTTTGTCATTGTTTTCATCGATGATATATTGATTTATTCCAAGACCAGAGAGCTTCATACAGAGCACCTCAGAGTCGTTCTTCAATTGTTGAGAGAGAAGAGGTTGTATGCTAAGATGAAGAAATGTGAGTTCTGGTTGGGGCAGATTTCTTTCTTAGGCCATGTTGTCTCAAAGGATGGGTTAGCTGTTGATCCAGCGAAAATAGAGGCGATACAGAAGTGGCCTATCCCTACCACTGTATCAGAGGTACGCAGTTTTCTTGGTTTGACGGGTTATTATCGTCGTTTTATTTTAGATTTTTCCAAAATTGCCCTCCCGTTAACCAATCTGACGAGGAAGACTGTGAAGTTTGAGTGGTCCAATGAATGCCCAAGGGGATTCCAGGAGTTGAAAGATAAGTTGACGACAGCTCCGGTACTTGCACTACCCAGTGGTTCAGAAGATTTTGTTGTTTGTACTGATGCGTCGAAGAAGGGTCTTGGTGCAGTGCTGATGCAACATGGAAAGGTTATAGCTTATGCTTCTCGTCAATTGAAAGACTACGAGAAAAATTATCATACGCATGACCTGGAACTGGCAGCTGTAGTTTTCGCCCTGAAAATCTGGAGACACTATATATATGGCGAAAAGTGTGAAATTTTCACGGACCACAAGAGTTTAAATTATTTGTTTTCCCAGAAAGAACTCAATATGTGGCAGAGACGGTTGTTAGAGCTTGTCAAAGATTATGATATGACGATTAGTTACCACCCTGGGAAGGCGAATGTTGTAGCAGATGCATTGAGCCGTAAGTCAAGTTCTTCTTTGAATTCTATGATCCAGAAACCGTTGTTGTTAGACTTGAAAGGAGAGGAGATAGCTTTGGTGGTTCCGGGAACCATTGCTCGCTTTTCAGCGTTGATCATTCGGGCTACATTGACGGACATGATCCGTAGAGAGCAGGCCAATGGTTTACAGTGACAGAGATGAGAGCCAGAGCAGAAGAGAGAGGTAATTCAGAGTTTGGAATAAATGGAGATGGTTTGATGACATTTAGATGCCGTATACGCATTCCTACTGATGATGATATTCGACGAGACGTCTTAACAGAGGCTCAGACAGCGCCATACTCGATACATCCAGGTAATACCAAGATGTATCAGGATCTTCGTAGACTTTATTGGTGGCCAGGTATGAAGAAGGATATTGCCCTACTTATTTCTCAGTGTCTAACTTGTCAGCAGGTGAAAATCGAACACCAGAGACCTGCTGGGACATTGCAGTCATTTCCGATTCCTCAATGGAAACGAGAGCTCATTACAATGGACTTCGTGATTGGTCTTCTTAGAATGCAGAAAGGCTATAAATCTATTTGGGTTATCGTTGATCGGTTGACAAAGTCAGCGCATTTTCACCCAGTCAAGACAACGTATTCCATGAACCAATATGCCGAAGAGTACATAGCAGAGATTGTTAGACTTCATGGTGTTCCTGTGTCGATTGTGTCTGATCGTGACCCTAGATTTACTTCAGAGTTTTGGAAGAGTTTGCACAGAGCCTTGGGTACACGGTTAGCATTCAGTACAGCATATCATCCTCAGAGCGACGGTCAATCAGGGAGAGTTATTCAGATTTTGGAGGATATGCTCAGAGCTTGTACTATATACTATCCTGGTAGTTGGGATTCCAAATTGCCTCTTGTTGAGTTCACGTACAATAACAGTTACTAAGAGACGATTGGCATGGCACCTTATGAAGCACTTTATGGCAGAAAATGTAGATCTCCCTTGTATTTGGACGAGACTGGTGAGAGGAAGATGTTGGGTCCAGAGTTGGTCCAACAGAGAGCTGATGTTGTTGCTGTTATCCAAGAGAGGATGAAGACAGCACAGTCAAGACAGAAGAGTTATGCTGATATAAGACGAAAGCCGTTGCAGTTTGAGGTTGGCGATCACGTGTTCTTGAAGATTGCACATCTTAAAGGTGTGATGCAGTTTGGCAAAAAGGGAAAGTTGAGTCCTAGATTCATTGGTCCATTTGAGATCTTAGACAGAGTTGGTGATCGAGCTTACAGGTGAGCCTTACCGCCAGATCTTGATAGAGTTCATAATGTTTTTCATGTCTCCATGCTCAGAAAGTATATTGCGAATCCTTCCCATGTTCTTTGCCACGAGCCATTGGCTTTGACGTCGAATTTGACATATCAAGAGATTCCAGTCCAAATTCTGGATCGCAAAGTTAAAGTATTGAGAAACAAAGAGATCGGCATTGTTAAAGTCCTTTGGAGGAATCAATTTATTGAAGAAGCCACGTGGGAACCAGAGGATGAGATGAAAGTAAAGTACCCTGAACTTTTTGCATAGTGACGTCAATTTCGGGGACGAAATTTCTTTAAGGAGGGGAGATTGTAATATCCAAGCTTGGTGATCGGTACGGTTTAGGATTTCATATGTTTATTGACTATTTGGGTAAGTTTAAGTATAGTTTTGATGTTAAGGATGGCGATTTATGATTTATAGTATTGTTGATTATAAATGATGTGTAGTTATATTGTAGCGTTGTTACGATTAAATTCATGATAATTTGTATGTTGATCCAATTGGTATGAAGCTAATTGAAGTGGTTAGATAAGACACAGAGGTGTAACTTTCATGTTTTGATTTTTGTTCAAATCATTGTAGAAGACAAGCCAAAAGCGCCCCGAAGTTTGTCGTGTGTGTCGTCGTTCCTCCAGTGACACATGTTGGGATATTGAGCATAACTTTTTGCTCAGACCTTGAAATGACATGAGGCTAATTGGAGATGCAAGCCAAGACATAGAGCTACAACTTTCCAGTTTACCACTTTTCCAAATTATGACGGGAAGAGGCGTTTCAGAAGCGATCTTTGATGTAGCTGTGCGCAGAGCGCGCCCGGGCCGAAAAAGATGTCCGCCCGGGCGAGCCTAGTTCGAAAATTTTGTGTTTCGGCCGAGAGTTCCACGCCCGGGCGGAAAAAGATGTTCGCCCGGGCGGCCAGCGATTTTTAAAAATCGTGTTTTTGGTGTTTTAAGGTATAAAATCGGTGGAGACTTCACTTTTCTCTTATTTCCCTCATTCCTCTCCACTCTTCTCGGTTCTTCACCTCAAGGGGAAGCTAGGGTTCCATTTCCTTTCATTTGGTGCCTTTGATTCAAGCTTTTTGTTGGATTTTGAAGTTAGAACAAGAGAATTTTGGGTTCAAGGAGCTAAGGTAATCTTGTGGCTTTGGTTATTTCTTGGTTTATGGTATTGGAAGAAATTTGGAATATGTGATTGTGTTGGTTTTATGGGTTTTATGGTATGTGTTTGTGATTATTGAGATGATGATGGTGCAATTCATGGTTTATTGTTGTAGGATTTGTACCAAGAGATTAGAATCAAGCTTTCCATTGGTTGTAAGTGGAATTCATTCCTTGTGCTCACATGAATTATATATATTGTATTTCAAATGGTTTTAACATGCTATTCCCTTCCATTTGATTCATGTTATGTATAGATACACTTTATTGTATATTAGAGGCTTTCATATGCCTCAATTGTATAAAAGGGAATGCAAGAGAAAAGAGTATTCAAAGTGTTTGTTTTAATGCCCAAGAGAGAGTTCGATTGCTTTATTGGATTGATAAATAGATAGTCTGAGATTGCATGCAATTAGTTGATCAACGACCATAGGCTTATATCCCGACAGAGTATCGATTTATAACGATGGGATATAGGTACAGAGACAGAGATACTATTTAGATATCAATCCACAAGAGAAAAGAGAAATACCATCTTATTGTTCATGTTCTACTATATTATTCATGTTTCCAGAGTTAGATGGTATTTATTGATTTCAAAGCCATGTTTTACAGAGTATGATATGTACAGATTGATATGTAAGAGTTCCAATTGCTGAGTTTTATACTCATTTCCGTTATATCATGTGATGCAGATAAGAGTGACGGGCCAGGACGTTGATTGGAGCCGAGGTCATATGCATAGTAGATGGAAGGAATAAGGCTATTTTGTTAGAACTTTTGGACATGATCAAAATGACATTTTTTATTTTGATGCAACGCTTATTTGATCATGTATATACTTTTGATTATATATTGAAATGTATTTTAATTCCTTCTTTCCTTTAAGAAAATTTTAAATTCCGCTATTATTTTATGAAATCGATCAGAGAGGTGTTACAATACTGATGCCTTGTTTGAAGAAATTCAGACTGTTCATACCAACATCGTCAGTATGATGAATTCTATTTCTGAAATAAAGTCAACTCAGCTTGCACACTCTTTGAAGCTTAACTCTAACAATGAGTTTACCACAAACAGACTACATCTCATCAATCAGACTTTGTCTTCTCTTCTTCTCCAGATGGAAGAAATCAAGAAAGACAGATTGTCGACTGAATCTCATTTTCAAACTCAAGCATTAGTCGGCAGACGATTTGATTTTCTGGAAAGCAAAGTCACCAAAAGGATTGATATGCTGCAAGACATTGTAATGAATACTATGACATATATCGCAGCAGATGTTCGAATTTTATCCAAGAAAGCTGATGTGCTTGACAAAAAGGGGGAAATAGGGGAAATAGAAGAGTTAAAAGATCATAAAGACAAAGGAAAGAAGAAGGAATGAAGATCAACCGACTACAGTTATTGGTTGAAGACTATGGCAGGAAATCTTTAGCTCCTGATTTTCTCTTTGTTGTACGGATCTGTACATTAGAAGAATTATTTTATCTATAATAAGTTCGAAGAATATTTTTGAGTTCAGTTGATCAGTTCATACTTTACAAGTTTTGTCAAACACCAAAAAAGGAGAAATTGTTGGAAACTTAATTTCGGTTGTTTGACAAACTAAGCTTGATGTTACCCTGTTTGAAGACTACTTAATTTCGGTTGTTGTGAAGAGCAGTTGAGAAATATATATCTATCGATCGATCTATCTATTCTCTTAAGCTTGCTGTTACACTGCTGAATTTATCACTCTTACTCAAGAATCAAAAAGCTCACACTTATCAGATATATTTTTAGCATTTGAGGCTACCTTTCGAGCTTATAAGCACAAACTGTTTTGTTGTTTATTTGATCTTTAACTAGGGCAGTTGTGCTAAGTTTAGTCGAAGAACTGTGAGATACTTCGTAAACTAAGAGTTTCAGTTTTGGCAGTGTTAAGTCCAAACTGAAGTGGGTCTGTACAAGTTTTGTATCGATCAAAGTCTTTTAGTGTATATCCTATCCTTGTGATAGAAGGGGTGACATAGGAGCATTTGAAGTCTTCGAACATCCATAAATCTTTGTCTGTTCTTACTTCAATTATTTATTCTATCTTTCAGTCAGTTTATTTTCGCAACTGTTATCAGATAAACTGATTGTCATTGACTGACGAGATTCCTAGTTTCAGTTTGTCACAAAACTGACACATCATTCGAAAAGATTATAAAATCGTGAGTGTTTATTCAACCCCCCTTTTAAACATGTAACGCCCCGAAAATTTAAAAAGTCCACGCGAACCACATGCACGAGTTATTAAATTCCTTTGTATTTTAATTAAATTTTTTAATTACATGAATTAATTATGTGGTGCATATTGACATGTTTAAAAATATATTTTTCTGCATTGTTGCATTAAAACGTATTTTTAAGGATTATTCGAGTTGCGATCGAGGAACGGAGACCAATGGTTGAAAATTGTAAAACGTTTTTATTAAAATAATTGTTTTGATTATTTAAAGTAAAGGTGATGCTTTTTATTATTTTAGAAAATAAGGGGTTTGAGATGATTTTATACGTCGGGACGTAAATTTTATCGGTGTTGGTTTTTCAACAAAAATACGAATGTTTTGGCAACCCGGCTAATAAATTCATAAACTTATTTAAACAAAACTATTTTTAAAATTCTAATTAAGCACTAATGGGCCTAATTTGTATGCTTAATGGGCCTAAGCTTAATTAAGTATTTATTTAACTATAAAATATGTTAAACCCTCCCCATTATCACCAAAACACACGCCCACCTCACCCAATACAATCAAAACTCTTCCCTCCCCATCAAACCACACCACACGTGACTTTTCTAGGGAAGCCACTAAAAGATTGAGGAAAAATTCAGCAAGCCTCTCCACCGTCGTCCCTCAAATCGCCGCAACGTTTTCATGCGTATTAAATGCAAAGGCACGCCTTAATCTCTTTTTTCTCATCTTTCACACCATATTATGTGTTTGATACATGATTACATGAAAAACATGATGCAACTTTTATATTTTCTTTTTTATGGCTATACATGCACAAAACTAGTGTTTTCATCTTTTAAAACTCCTCATAATGATGCACAAAAGGGCTGCCATGGTAGGGGTACTTGAAGGGATGTTTTTACACATGTTTAAGAGTCCCTAGATGTATGTTTAAAGGCTGAAAAAAATAGGGAAGGAATAAAAACGAAAATAGAATCCTTGAGGGAAAGGACTCTTCGATTAGGAGTCTTTGAGGGTCACGGCTGCTAGCTGCGGTTATGGAGGGTCCACTAGACTTAAGTGGGCTGCATAGGAGGGATGGGTAGAGGCTGGGCATGGTGGTTAAGGGCTGGAGGCGAAGCTAGCCCAGGTTCGAATCATATTTGGACTATGACTCTTGTGCAAAAGAATTCAGTAGCTTCCTAGGCATGTTCAAGGGACTTAATGGGCTGGAATTTGGTTGTATATGGGTTATTTAGGTGTTATTAAGCTTTGGTCCAAGTTTGATAAGTTTTGGTTAAGTTTCGAGTCCATACGAGTCAAAACCGGGAAGTACTTCTAAGTTTAAAAACGAATCGGGAAACGCCTAGATTTAAGCTTAATAAAATTATCAAAAATTATATTTAAGCTCAAATAATTATTAAAAGTCTAAGTTTTTAATTTCGGAGTTTTATATTAAGGTTTGGTTTAATTCGGGATTAAAACGCATTAATACGTCACATTTAAAGATTTATTTAGAAGTCCTTGATTTAAGCTAAATAAAAATATGAGGAAATTCATGTAAGCTTAAATAATTATTTGGGACATGTTAGAGTCAATTGAATTAAGAAAATGTCAAAAATGTGAAATTTTACGTCAAGGGGTAAAACGGTCTTTTTACACCTAGAAATTAGTAAACGTCATGACAGTGCTCTAAATGCTGTTTTTATGATATTATGATTATTTTTAAATGTTTATGAAATGTTCATGATTAAATTATTATTTTTAAATGTCTATGGGATTTTTATGGTTTAAGGAAGACATTTAAAAGACATGTTGCATGCTTGGTTTCAAAAACAAAATTATATGCATGATTTTTATAACGTGATGAGAATGTAAACGTTGAAGAAAGTGAAGTAATTGTGACTAATTTGTTAATGTTGGAGATATCGTGAGGGTGACGGTCCCAGTGGTAGCCCGACGATCGTATTTCCATTATTACGAATATGAGGATATGAGGTAACGGTATGAGGTAACGGTAAGAATGGGAATATCGTGAGAGGAAAAGGCCCTAGAGAGAGCCCATTTATGGGAAAAGGCCCCAAAGAGAGCCCTGACGATCGTATTTCTATTCGATGAGGATAGGCCACAGCCCAGTTGACCGGTGAGAGTGTTGCTGGTGTCCCCCGCCGTCCAGTACTGCGGTTTCACGTAGATGGATCCATCGACTTTTTGAGGATTGAGGAAAGTCACAATTAACGATCTGAATTCAACAAAGGAAAAGGAAAATGTTTATGATCATGATAAAGGTTTTATGTTATGTTTTGAAGAAAAGGAAAAGGTTAAGGTTTAAGTTATGCGTGTCATGAAAATGTTTACGAAAATGTTCATGTTTAAAGTTTATGCATCTTCATGAAAACGATATTTTAAGTACAAGTATTTTTCACTGTTGCATGTGATTTTATACATATTACTTGTTATCAAGATTATGGTGTGTTGAGTTTTTAGACTCACTAGGTGTGATTGATGCAGGTGTTTATGATATTAATGTTATGGGAGGTCTTGATGGTTGATCTGACTGGACTGAAGGTGCACACGACCAGCGCTTCTAGCTTTCAGCATTTATGATTATGATTTATGTTAAAGATTTTTACGACTTTTTATTTATTCTTTTGAGTGATTTTTTAGAGATTATAGTATGGGCTGTATTTCTCAAATATATAGTTGGTTGTTTTATTTTAAAATGATGTCCAAAATATTTTATGTAATTTTTATGGTTCGGCCGATGCTAAGTGAGGTTTGGAAAAAAAAAATTCTAGCACGATTTAAGAAAAAGAAAGGCGTTTCAGTTGGTATCAGAGCAATGGTTCTGTAAAGGGTTGTGCCACCATCAGTACCGGGAAGCTCAGTCGTCAAGCCTCAAACTTGTAAGTTTACATGCTTTATATGATTTTATGATGTTACTTGCATAAGTACATGAATTATATGTTCACGTCACATGTTTAATAGCTTTATGATAATATATGATTTATATGCATTGGAATTTTTATATGTGATACGATATGAAATAAGAAATTATTTGATTTTTACACATGTTGGTTTTATGGTGGAATTGGACTATGTTGATTTTTGGGTTTAGTATTGACATTATAATTTTGGGCCATAAGTTAATCGTGAATATTATTAATGTCTTTGGGACACGTAGATTTTTTAAGAAAATATTTATGATTCATAGTTACTAGTTGAATTAATTTCGGGAATTACTCATAAGTAATAATTATTCGAGGGCTGCGATTATCTTTGAAAGTAAAAAAATGTATAAATTAAAATTTTAAGTTTGACGAAAGGTAAGATTGGTTATAGGAATTGATTTTGGGTAAATAAGTTTAAAATTATCGAAATTTTGTCATGGAAAAAACGTAGAAGAGAATTGAGAATGCCAAAAACTTATGGGTTAACTGTAGGAATTTTGAAAGTAAGGACCAAATGGGATGATTTTTGAGGAAATTAAGAATTGATTTTGCAATTTATAAAGAATTTGGGGACTAGTTTAACAATAAGCGAGAATTGAATGTGTTAAATGATAAGAATTTTCGATGATTTAGACTTTTAAGAATATTTGGAACCTTGAGATATCTTGGTTTAATGTTATAAAGAATGTTAATCAAGGATTTTTAAGGGTGAATCAATATTAAGCTTGAAAAATCTAAGCGTTAGCGGATGTGTTTGGGATTGTATTGTTGAATTAAGATAAGTTGATGAATATTTTGGGTACAAAATAAGGAAAGTAATATATGATAAGTAAGGTTATCCTTCTTTTAATATTGGAAATTATAAGAAAAATTGAAATTCGAGGTTATAATAGTAAGAGCACTAAGTCATTTGGGTCCTTTTAAGTTGCGATTTGAAATTAAGGATTTAGAAGGAAAATTTAATTGGGATCAAGGAGACGTAAGGACATTCTAGAACTTAAGTTTTATCAGAGTAGCGCAGCGGAAGCGTGGATTTTTTGGATACTAGAACTAAGACTAAACTTTGGGTTATCGAGGATAAGCGAATTTCGAGGACGAAATTCCATTTAAGTGGGGAAGATTGTAACGCCCCGAAAATTTAAAAAGTCCACGCGAACCACATGCACGAGTTATTAAATTACTTTTTATTTTAATTAAATGTTTTAATTACATGAATTAATTATGTGGTGCATATTGACATGTTTAAAAATATATTTTTCTACATTGTTGCATTAAAACGTATTTTTAAGGATTATTCGAGTTGCGATCGAGGAACGGAAACCGATGACTGAAAATTGTAAAACGTTTTTATTAAAATAATTGTTTTGATTATTTAAAGTAAAGGTGATGCTTTTTATTATTTTTGAAAATAAGGGGTTTTGAGGTGATTTTATACGTCGGGACGTAAATTTTAACTACACTACTCACGCGCACACACTATCTCACCCACTCACTCACGCCTACACACACATACACACTTCATTTCCTTCCCATTTCATTTTATTCTATTAAAAGAAAACCTAGGGTTCATAGAGAAAACATCAGCAGCCACTCCCCTTCAAATTTTTCCAGCAATTTTCGTTAGATTTCTTCAAGAAAATCGAGCCACAAATCGTTACGGATCAACCTCGCATCTTTCCCATTTCGATATCGTCAGTTCGGTAGTTTTAAATATCAAAAGGCATGTATATTCTATTATTCCTGCGTCAATCTCGTCATATTATGTGTTGTGATGTTTATTATGCGTAAAAATCCATGTATGATGTACAAAGTTTGAACGGAAATTTGTTGGATCGATTTTTGAAACGTTTTTGCATCTAAAACTCAAAATTTGCGGTCATTTTAATTACTGCGACTTTTTGGTCGATTTTCTGGAAAAATTTTCAACATATAAAACGTAAAACTTTTCTATACATTTAATTTGGGGTTTGTTAGTAAAGATAAAGGTAGGTTAATATTTCAATTAGTATTTTAATTAGCATTCTTAATTGTGTAATTAAGCAATAATTTCCCCTTATTTAACTACACTACTCACGCACACACAATATCTCACACACTCACTCACGCCTACACACACACACACTTCATTTCCTTCCCATCTCATTTTATTCTCTTAAAAGAAAACCTAGGGTTCATAGAGAAAACATCAGTAGCCACTCCCCTTCAAATTTTTCTAGCAATTTTCGTTGGGTTTCTTCAAGAAAATCGAGCCACAAATCGTTCCGGATCAACCTCGCATCTTTCCCGTTTCGATATCGTCGGTTCGGTTGTTTTAAATATCACAAGGCATGTATATTCTATTATTCCTTCGTCGATCTCGTCATATTATGTGTTGTGATGTTTATTATGCGTAAAAATCCATGTATGATGTACAAAGTTTGAGCGAAAATTTGTTGGATCGATTTTTGAAACGTTTTTGTATCTAAAACTCAAAATTTTCTGTCATTTTAATTACTGCGACTTTTTGGTCGATTTTCTGGAAAAATTTTCAACATATAAAACATAAAACTTTTCTATACATTTAATTTGGGGTTTGTTAGTAAAGTTAAAGGTGGGTTAATATTTCAATTAGTATTTTAATTAGCTTTCTTAATTGTGTAATTAAGCAATAATTTCCCCTAATTTAACTACACTACTCACTCACACACACTATCTCACACTCTCACTCACGCCTACACACACACACACACACTTCATTTCCTTCCCATTTCATTTTATTCTCTTACAAGAAAACCTAGGGTTCATAGAGAAAACATCAGCAGCCACTCCCCTTCAAATTTTTCCAGCAATTTTCGTTGGGTTTCTTCAAGAAAATCGAGCCACAAATCGTTCCGGATCAACCTCGCATCTTTCCCATTTCGATATCGTCGGTTCGGTAATTTTAAATATCAAAAGGCATGTATATTCTATTATTCCTGCGTCGATCTCGTCATATTATGTGTGTTGTGATGTTTATTATGCGAAAAAATCCATGTATGATGTACAAAGTTTGAGCTGAAATTTGTTGGATTGATTTTTGAAACGTTTTTGCATCTAAAACTCTTAATTTGCTGTCATTTTAATTACTGCGACTTTTTGGTCAATTTTCTGGAAAAAATTTCAACATATAAAACGTAAAACTTTTCTATACATTCGATTTGACAGTAAATTCGAAATATTTGGATAAGAAATGAGTGAGTTATGATCGTTTTTGCGGGACTGCTCAAACTGTAATTTTCTGAAAAGGTGTTCTTGATGCGTTCTTGAATTTTTATTGTTGCATGCTTTATTGGGGATCAACGAATGATCACTGCTGCGTTTAAGTATGTTGAGTATGATGTTGGGATGGTTTTTGGTATGTCGGTTTGCGTCGATAGGCACTTGATTTCATTAGAAGTCGTAGGATGCGTTTTGGTGTCAAAACGTATTTTGGTGTGCGTCGTCATTTGGGACGTTTGTACGAGTTTGAGTCAATGCCATAGTACCCTATGATGAGTCTCGAGGTGTTGGTTCACGGTCTGTATGATTAAGTTGGGAGGATTAAGCCATAAGTGTAGTGATTCCCGTTAGTTTGCGTTTTCAGAGCCTGCACGGACCCTTTGTCGGACCCTTACACGGGGTCCGTGCCCTTTTTCCTTCAAAATGTTAATTTTCAGCACCTTAAATGGGGTCCGTGTACCCATTTTTTTTAAAAAAAATTTATTTAATTTTAGGGATTGTTTTGGGGTTTGATATCATGATTTAGTACGATGATTAAACGAGGTCGAGTCCCGAGAAATTTAGAATGTCATAAGGAAATTTTTCATTTTGGGTGTGCACTTGACTATACGTCTAAGCTATGCAAGATAGGTTTTCGAACTCATGTTAGTATGTGCAGCAGTGGCCCCAAACGAGATCTAACGAATCCCTCAACGCTACGTAAGTATGTTCGACGTGCAAAAGAAAATATTTTATTTTTGAGGTATGTTAAATGACTTATGACCAAATTATGAACGGGTTTGGAAGTCGGTGAACGTGGCCGACGACCTCTCCACCCCGGTAAAGAATGATCGGGTTTAGATAAAGATTGGAAAACGATAAAGCATGACTAGGGACCAATCCACCCGGTAAAGCATGACCGGGGATCTCATGTATGTGACAGTGGATCTTCCCTGTCAGCCAAGTATGTGGTTTAGTCTGATCAGGCACATTTATGTATGGGTCACTTGCTTTGAAACATATCTCTACGCAAAATAATGTTATATATGTTCAAGTATGTATGATGCAAGCATGTTTAAGAAAAGTTCTACGTTGATGGCACGTCTATGTTATGTATGTATGTTCAAGCTTTTGTATTAATGTTCAAGTTTCAAGTATTTACGCTTTATTATAAAGATGCATGTGGTTTTATTACGTATTACTTGTTATTTCAGGTTTATACATGTTGAGTCTTTAGACTCACTAGACTTGATCGATGCAGGTGAGGATGATGTTGAGGAGACGAGGGGTGGGGACCAATGAGCCGACTTGGACTTCGCAGGAGGCCAAACCCGAGTGAAAGGGGATCGGTTACGGTGACCGGAAGCGCAACGGAAGTTTAAAAATCAAATTTTTAAGTAAAAATTTCGGCCGCCTCCATATCTTGGTGTAGCAAATACAAAAACAACAAAATGACATTCATAGTGTGTTAAGAAATGTACCTATCAATCACAAGGATTGAGGTATGGCTCCAACTAAGGTGTAAACACCTTAGCTCTTCAAAGGATGACAAATCTACAAGCTTCCAACCTTCAAAATTAGGCCCACCACTTGCTAGGTAAATCCCTTCTTGTTTTGCACTAGAAAAACAAGAAGATTTTTCAATGAGAAGAATATTTCTTCCTCAACACTTGAAGAAGAAAATGATAGAAAAACTTGGAGAGAAAATCTAGTGAATTTTCGGCCAAGGTGGAGAGTGGGAGGGAAGGAGTGTGTCTTAATTTCCTTGTCTTGGTTGTGAGAAAAGCAAAAAGCAAAAGTTGCATGCCATGCCTTGAAAACACAAAAAGTAGTCTCCCAACCTTTCACCTCNTGTCAATGAATCGATACTATGTGTCATGTCGTAGTTGCATCGATGGTGTAATCTATGAAACCCCTTTCATAATTACCACCATACTCTGATCAGAGATTTCAAACTACATATACATGAAAAACACATAGGATATCCATACCCGTAGGTAAGCGGTGAATCCCCGACTACAATGCATCGACTCCTATATGTTTCGACAGAACACCCAACCTTGCCACCTGATGACCCCATGAGAGTCGGTAAACAAGTCAAAGTGTAATTCTAGCACATAGAGTCTCAATGTTGTCCCGGGTCATAAGGACTAATGGTGTACAACCATAAACTAGGACTTTTCCACTCGATAAGTGAGAACCACTTGGAAAGTCCTTTAATGGAGGGTTGTTCAGTGCACTCTACCAGGAGCACTTATCTGCATGCTCGGACATCACAATGTCCCCTACCAATGAAACATGGTACTCACATCGCAGATACTAGTCTCAAGCTCGAGCGGCCTATATCCTTCTTGGCGGCGGCTGAATCGACTAGGAACCGTTTAGAATATACAGTATTCCAAATATGAGTTTCATGATACTCATCATATGAGCATCCCATATTCTTTCTACTATTTGTATATTCAAGGGCTTTATCTATGCAACTAGCATGGGTATACAGATAAAGATGTGCCAAAACAATAATTTCAAATATTATTAAAATAAAGACTGTTTATACATAGAGTTTCATTGTGAACATTCGGCCAACACTTGGCTCGACGTGCACCTACTCTAACACCGAGGACCGCCAATGTTTTAAGATTTCATGCATGACAATTTTAATATTCTGATTTTGTAATAGCCCAACCTTTATCATGTTAATCTCTATGGTTTATTATTGTTATGATCATGTTTTATGATTTAATGGTTGAGATTATGTTAAAGGGTTATTGTTCATGGTGTTGTTTATTGATATGGGATTAGAATCGTTATGGTTATATTTATTGGAATAGTTGTTGGAGTTATGTTATATAATTGTGATTGAGAATGGTAATGAATGGGTAGACTAGAACTTTGATCTTGAGCCAAATAGGAAATGGAAGTGCTGAAACAATATGAAAAATGTGGCAGTAGTGGTGGTTTTTAGCATAATATTTTATGTATTGATTCAATTGATGTGAAGTTACTTCCATTAGAAAGATAAGATATAAGGTTATAACTTTCATGTTTTGAGTTTTGTTCAAATCATTGAGGAAGATAAGCCAAAAGCGTCCCGAAGTGTGTCGTATGTATCGTTGTTCTTGATATGACACATGTTGGGAGATTTAGCATAACTCTTTACTCAAAGCTTCAAATCATATGAGGCCAATTGGAGATGCAATCCAAGACATAGAGCTACAACTTTTATGTTTACCAAATTTCCAAATTATGAAGAGAAGAGGCATTTCTGGAGTAATATTTGAGGAAGCTGTGCGCAGAATGCTGGAGGTGGCAGCGCCTAGGCGCTGCTAGCCAGCGCCGCAGTGCTGCCAGGGCCGAAGCCTTGGTAGCAGCGCCGCGGCGCTGCCAGGCACGAAGTACCAGCGCCAAGAAAGTGGCGCCGCGGCGCTAGTCATGAGAAATTGTTTTTTTAAAACACGTTTTTGGTAGTTTTGAAGTATTATAACATGATTCTAGAGGTTTCTACTTCATTCTATCCTTCTTCCTTTTCTTTAAATCGTTTCATGCCCTTTTTCTCTCCAAATTTCTCTTCACTTCTCTACTTCATTTTTCAAGGATTCTAGTGGAATTTGTAGTGTCTCCTACCTTAGACTTCAAGCTACAAGGTAAGGGTTCTATTATTTTGGAGTTTAAAAGGGTTGGTTTTATTGAAGGGTTAAATTAGGTTTATTTATGTACTGGATTATTGATGATGATTGTTGGTTATATTGTGTAATTTGGTTGTAGGATTTCCTTCAAGATCATCATAGCCATCATTTACTTGTTGGGTTGTAAGTAGAAGCTTCCTTTCAAGTGCTCACATGATATATATGTATATAAGCCATGTTTATTGATGTCTAGCTCCTTCCATGGTTAAATTATTTATGTATGTATTGTTATTTGTTCATTGAGCCAAGAATAACATTGAATTCATTGATAAGGAGCTAGTACTCTATTGTTTCCTACTAAGTATTTGTTAAAATGCCCCAATGAAGTTCCCTATGATTAAAGCCAATGAATGATAGTAATTCATGCATGTCATTGGCCAATCACATGATTATGAGTATCTCTCACAGTTTTGATATATTTATATATCAAAGAGATACTAGCCATAGGTCACAGGTCACAGACTATCATTTCATTTCCTTTAATTCATGTCATGAAATACCATCTATACTGCTTTGTTATCTATTGTTCATTGAAAATGGTATTATTCATTATTCATTTCCATTGCTATAGCCATGTTCCAAGCCAAGCCTTTGTATATGTATTTGTTATGTACAGCTTTCTGCTTACTGAGTTTTATCTCATTCCAGTTATTATCATGTGATGCAGATGATAAAAAGGATTGAAGCGGATTGTCCGAGGAGGAAGAAGTCATATAGCTATGGAAGGGAAACTTTTGAACTTTTGTTATGAAACTTTTAGATTGGAAATTATGGGGTGAATGATGTTGACTTTTGGTTTTCTTTTGAAGGATTTAAAAGTGAATGTTTATGCAGACGAGTTTTGAAAATGCTTATGATGTAAATGATTTAATGTTCTTTCCCGTTTAATTTCAAATGCTTCCGCGTCTGTTTTTCCTTTTAAATTAAATGTTATCAGGGGGGTTTGTTTCAGATTTAACGTTTTTGTTTACGATGTTTAAACAATTATTTTTAGCAAACTTTATTTGTGATATTTTGTTGCAAATATTTTGGATGAACGGTTTAGTGTTATGGCAATTTGAAGATTGATTTCTTATTTAAGAAAATTTTTATTTTTCTGCAAATTATAAAAGTATGTTCAAAGTATGATACGTTACACAATTTGTTTTCTAAGGGCATGATTTCTCCACGTCATTTCGTAAAAATTACTCAACTCAGAGTCTGCCCTATTTGACGTGACAATTATCTTCTTAAAATTTGAAAACCATCATTTTATCGCCGTCTAAAATTTTTCAAAAATTTTAAAATCCCTCCACTGAAATTCCTCCACGTGGACTGATTTGTGATTCTTAAAACCGAACATTATAATCGATCTCTGCATCCTTATCATCTTTACCTTGCTACTAACATACGAAAATCCTCTAAGAAATTGTGTCTGAGATCTTATTACATGTGGTTATCTCAATCTCTCATCTTCAATCACACTAATGGCTGCATCAATTGCTCAAAATACAATCGCCATCAACTTCGCATCAGTACTTGCCATGACTAACAAACCAATGCAAGCCATGTTTTGTCTGCTTGAATCTAATGGGCTTCGTTAATTTCTGGGATGCAGTGAGAAACACTATGAGAATCTATTGAAGGAATTCTTCGACTCAGCATACATGGAAAACGATGAAATTATATGTGTTGTTCAAGGGAAAAATCTTCACTTCACCCAGAAGATGTTTGCTGATTTGTTTAAACTACCAGCAGCTGGAATCACTGACTTTTCTACACTTCCAGAGGGAAATATTGAGCTTCAGAGAAGCAATTTTTCCATCACTGAATCTTCGATTTCTTCCCCAACCTGTCAAAATCGCGATCTGAAGATCGAATTCAGATTGTTGGCGGATATTGTGGCAAAGGGAGTTCTCGCTAAAGCTGGTGTGTATGACAAGATAACCTTGGAGAAATTTATTGTCATGGCCACCATTTCATCAAATTTGCAGGTCAACTGGTCTGATATTCTGTTCAAAACACTGGTGGCAATGATAAAGAAAGAAAACTAGTCTCAAGGTTTTGCGGTTCAAATCTACCATATGCTAGTAGATGCAGGATTTGAACCGATAGGAATGGCTGAAGTTGGAAAGACCAAGCTGTTCAACTGGCCAACGGTGGAAATATTTATCAAGAAGAATCGACCAACTGATGAGGAAATATTCTCTATCAAAACTGAGACTGGGGGTTGAGTTTGTGAAGCAGAAGAAGACCGATTTCACTCCCTGGTCCTAAAATCCAGATTTGATGATGAATTAAGGAATGATGTACCGGTCTCTCAAGTTTTCAAGAATAAACGGTCTGAAAAGCCCAAAACAACAAAGATCAAGCTGATTAAGCATCTCTCTGTGCCATTGGTTCCTCCCCCAATCCCTGCAATTCCTACAACAAAGTCCAAAGGAATTCAGATTACTAAACCGAAAATTGGTCTTCCTTCTCAGGAGTTCCCATTATTCACTCAATAGACAAGGGAAAGCAAATCCTGATCGACGAGCTACCAAAAACCAACTCAATGCATACCGCCATTGTTCTAACCAGCGAACGAGTAAATGAGATCGTTCAGGAAAAAAATGTAGATGTTTCATCAATGGTTTCAATTTTGAACTGTCATAACATTTGACTCATTGATTCAAACCGGTAAGATCAAAGATGCTGCCAAGCTTGAACGGCGCATCTTGGAATGGAAAGAAACATCTGATATTCCAACTGCTCTGCGTCGTCGAGACTTCTTGGAAATTCAGATGAAAGAAAGAGCTCTCCGAGCACTAATTCAATTGAGACGAAACGATTTTATTCCAATTACCCTACTACAAAGGATGACTCAGCTGTGATCTCCCAACTCGAAATGGATGCTCTCTCGCTCTCAATGATTATTGCTTAGATGAGGTAGGATCTTCACCTTCTAGCGGTTGAAGAACAGAGTAAGCTTGACTCAAAACTAAAGTTACATGAAGAACTGAGCTCTGAGACATGCAAAGCCCAATCCACAGCTCAGAATCAACCTTCTTCTTTATCTGGTGAGCTTACTACATCTAAATCGTCAGAAGCACCGGTTACAACCTTAATGAGTCACGAGGACAAGACCCTTCCACCAACTGAGATACTCATGCCAGAGGATCCTCCCATTTCTGAACAAATATGCCATCAGGATGTTATAGTCCCTCTACCTGCTTCTCACACGATCTCTGAGGAACAACCTATTTCTTTTGATGAAGTAGTGCAATTTCTATCTGACTTTGATCAAGCTGCAACCTTCAGCGAGAAATCCCCTTCTCCAAAATCTCTCTCTGTTGCTGATCCTCATCAAGACGCTCTCCTAGAATGTTGATATCATCTCCCGAAGATCTACAAAAAGATGAGGTGACCACTGCACACATATCTACAGATTTTCCTACATCTGATGCTCCGGGCGCAAAGGAAGGTACAAGCACTATACCCTCTGCCTCAACTGCTGATATTGACAAAATAATTGAGGATATAACTGCTGAACTACATGAGCCTCAGTCATCAAAATCTGCTGGTAAAGCATCGTCTTCTCAACTAATCTCTTTCAAGGCCAGATGACTTTCTGATCAAGTTGTATTTGAAGAAGAAGAACTCATGGAAGAAGATTTCCAGAAAGAGATTATGTCTAGACTGGTCAACATGGATCACTCAATTCTTGCTCTTAACCGCAAGCATTTTTATCTAAAAGAATCCTTTCAATCCTTGAAGTCTGATCTCTGCAAGGACTTCTCTGCCATGAAGACAAATATTTCCCTCCGGCAAGACAAACATAATTTTTCACATCTCAACATGTGCTTTGAGCTCTCAGGACAAATCACTCATCTTCAAGCACATGTTGACCAACGCATGGATGCTCAAGGAGCCCAACTTGCAGAAATTATGGATTTCCTTGTTCATGGTGATGTCAAAAGGGGGAAAGAGAGCGACAAAGGGTACTTCAACAAGCTGAAATATCAGTTATGAAAGAGACGGAAGAAAGGACCAAAGCTGAACAAGCTAAATAGATCCTAGGTCAAAAGAAACATTAACAATATAAAGTTGTTTAGTTGTTTGTTTTACCTTAACGAGTGTAATTTCACTTACTCAATGAAAAACACTATTTTCTTAGCTCTTATCTTTAGTCAGCTATAATTATATCTAAATTATTCTATAGCCTTGCAGCTGGGTTTTGTCATCACCAAAAAAGAGAAAATTGTTAAGAAATTGTTATTACCCAAAAGTTTTGATGATTGACAAAATCAAGATAGCACTTTACTGTTTTAGGAAACAGCTGCACATTTTCTATGTAACAGGTATCATCTCAACCGTCCAGCTTAGCAACTGGACTGCTTCTCAACCAGCTAAAGCAAAAAAGAGTTTAACCGCCTAGACAAAGGATCAACCGGGTAATATTAAAGAAGAATGACAGCTTGAATTTCAGAGCGCTGATAATTCAATCGCTCGAAGTAAAAGAAGATGAACTTCCCCAACCAGCTGATTCGAAGATGTCATTAAAGAGGGCTATTTATTGTAGTGTCAGTCCCGAGAATGATGTGCATTTATTTCACTATCCCAGAAAGAAAAGATCATTCACCTTCAAAGAACGGGATTCAAGGCCATTCCAGCAAAGAGAACATTTAATGCATGTCTGAAGATCATTTAATGCGGTTGCAGCTGATAGTGACACAAGTATCTCTCTGCTACAGGTTAACATTACTCATCCTTTCCGACCGTTGGAACGATCCCCTATATTAACAGAGAAGGAAGTATGCACAGACACACACGACACATTATCAAACTTACAGCTGTGAAATCACTACAAGCTTGCATACTCTAAAGATTTAGAGCGCACTCAAAAAGTTTACATACTTCATCGCTCATGTGCACGCACTGAACATAAAAGATATCTGATCATCCAAGGATCATCTTTGTGCTACCAAAATCAAATTGTTTACTTACATCAATAACCTTTTGATTATTTGATTAAATTGTGGTGTCTAGTGAACTGAGTGTTCTTAATATCAAGAATTGTAAAGTGATCACTAAGAGTTCAAAAACAGGTAGTGTGATAAGTCCTAATTGGAGTGGGCTATTGCAAAGAGTTTTGTAAAGCCAAAGTATTTTAGTGGAATCTTTCCTAAAGAGGAAGAAGGGGTGATGCAGGAGTTTTCATTTCCGAACATCCATAAAAACCATGTGTCTTTACTTCCTACAAGCACTTACTTTCCATATTACATTTTGTTTTTTAGTTCGCCAACGGTTTTAAGCTATTATAGAAATCTTGAACCGTTTTCCGCACTTTACAATGGTTCATATTTCTAACAATTTTGAGAAAAATTTTCACCCCCTCAAAATGGTTGAAAACCAATTTTAAAAGCAAAAATTTGAAAGAGTTCATTCACCCCCCTCTGAACTCTTTCCCGATCCCAACAGTAGATTACTGACGAGCAACCACAGAAATGAAGACACTGAGATGAGTCTAGTTGTCGGATGTTGTATACAGACAAGGATGAGATTGTCAAATATCGAGGACGACTGTGGGTTCCTAGTGGATATTCAATTAGGGTTGAAATTATGATGGAATCTCAAAGTACCCCCTATTCTATACACCCCGAAAGTACAAATATATATATAAAGACTTGCAACTTTTATATTGGTGGTAGTGTATGAAACGAGATATTATATATGTGTATCGTATCCGAATGCTTGACGTGTCAACAAGTGAAGGCGAAGCATCAAAGACCAGCAGGAATGGTCCGACCACTCCCCATTCTCGAGTGGAAGTGGGAGAACATTACGATGGAATTTGTGGTAGGTTTACCAAAGACGGTAAAAGGATCCAATGCCATTTGGGTTATAGTGGATCATCTTACTAAGTCAGCACATTTCTTACCAGTAAAGACGACTTTCTCCATGACGCAATATGCGGAGCTGTATATCCTAGGGATAGTATGACTGCATGAAATTCAAATTTCCATAGTGTCGGACAGAAACACACGATTCACTTCATCGTTCTGGAAGAGTTTGCTTGCAACCTTGGGGACCAAGCTACTATTCAGCACAACATTTAATACCCAGATAGACTATCAGTCTGAGAGAGTCATACAGATTCTAGAGGATATACTCCGAGAATGCGTGATCGATTTCCAAGGGAGTTGAGAACCGAAGCTACCTCTAGTGGAGTTCACATATAACAACAACTACCAATCATCCATAGGAATGGCTCCATACGAGGTAATCTACGAAATGAAATGTAGATCACCCATCGATTGGGACGAGGTATGAGAAAGAGCAATGATGGGACCTGAAATAGTTCAGCACATCACGAATTTAGTCGCCAAGATCCGAGACAGGATGAAGACTGCTCAAAGTCGATAGAAAAGTTCGCTGATAAAAGAAGATGGGATCTCGAGTTTGCAGTCGGTGACCACGTATTTGTGAAAATAGCACCTATGAAGGTGTTACGAGATTTGCCAAGAAAGACAAACTCAATCCGAGATTCATCGGACCATTCGAGATACTCGACTGAGTGGGAGAATTAGCATATCGAGTGGTGTTGCCATTTAATCTAACAAGAGTTCACAATGTCTTCTACGTATCGATGCTCCGCAAGTACATGTCGAATCCCTCACATGCACTGAATTTTGAGCAACTGCAGCTTACACCAAATATGTTTTATGAGGAGAGACCTACTCAAATTTTGGGCAGACGGGAGAGAAGGTTGCGGAACAAGGTCATAAATATGGTCAAAGTCAAGTGGCTGAACCACTCGGAGGAAGAAGCCACTTGAGAGACAGAGACTAAGATGAGGAGTCGCTACCTGGAATTATTCGATAAGTGTGTTTGATATTTGAAAGCATGACAACTATGTTGATCAAATTATTTAACATTTTTGCGATTATTTTCAAAGTTTTAACGTTTATACGCATATATGAGACATGTTATGAATTCTATGGGGATCTCTGCCAATAAGAAACGTTATGGGTCATAAAAAGAGTCGTTTAACGGAGGAACGTAGGCTGTAAATGTCCAAGGCTAAGGGAAAGTCGAACCTAGTGTTTCTACGTTATTTCATGGGTTATAGTGGACGGCTAGGGGGAGGCTGGATTAGGGACTCAACCAGGCTAGTTCAAGGTGTTGTGATGGATGTGTCATAGGTCTAGGGAGAGTTCTAGCATGGCTGGACTCTTGGACGCACAAGGGAAGAGGTTTTGCAGCTTACGATGGGTTTTAGGGCTTGTTGTGCACATGGGTTGGGTAGGCGAGGGAGGAGAGGGATCGGAGGCTAGGCTGTGTCCAGACGGGTTCATGGTTCTCCTAGGGAGTGGACCGGTGTGCTGGTGCAGGCCTGGGCACGGCTGGTCGGGATTAGGGGCTGAGGCTCACACATGGTGAAAGATGAGGGGGATCGTGCGGCTTGGGGCTGGCTCAGGGCTGTTCAGGTTGAATCCGGGATGGTCCAGGAGGGTGGTTGGTGGTTTGGGCATGGTCTGGTCCTAGGTGGTTCGAGGGCGGTTCGAGAGATTTGATAAAACGTGGCTCGATTTAGGTTAAGGGTTTGATCATGGCTTAGAGAAGGGAAAGTTTTCCGAACCATGGTTCACAGAGGGATGGTTCATGATTTACAAGGGTATTTTATGGATAAAAAGCTCATGTTTAAAGTGTGGGAAGAGAATATTAAGTTTTGAATTTATTTAGGTTCAAACACTTTATAGTTTAGCCATTAAGTCAATAAATCGAAAGGATCGGGTTTACGTTTAAGAAAAATATTAGAAGTAAAATTTATACTTATATGATGCTATGGATAGGCTCGAGTCAAAAAAATTATGAAAAAGTCAAAATTAAGAAGTTCGAGGTCTAGGGGTAAAATGTACATTTTACGTCTCGGGTAGTTCGAAAGGCTTGGCTGTAGAGCTCAACAACTCATTGATTTATTGTGTTGAAAGCACCCCTAAGGTGCCGAGCACACGATCCGTCAATTGACCAGTTCAACTGACCAGTTCATAATATCAGTTAGGAGCAATCAGTTGCGGAGCACGACAGTTAACATTATTGGAATCCAGCTATGTGCAAAGGTACATAAGCTTTTGCCAGTCAAAGGACAATAATGGACCGAGCAACAAAGTAACCAAGAGAGAGTGTGAAAAACACGAAGAGCACGCTTATTATTCATCAGCTTTCAAGAAGCATTACGCCCAGTTGCGAGGGAACACTTCAAGATATATCAGCTTAGTATAGAAGCTATTTTCCCTCAGTGTGTGAGAACACCTTTCTGGTGTATTCATTGTTCAGTTCTCACACACACGCACGCACACCACCACCCAAATTACAGTCTTACACAAAGACATTAAACTTGTGTATGTCGTCTTTGACACATAGACGTTAAAGAAGTTTTGGATGGAAGGTGCTGCCTTCAGTCTAGAGTAGGAGTTCAGTTAGGCAGTAGTGTAAAACCTAAGCTGTGTAAGATTTATACAATCAGTTGTATAAATCTAAATCTTCTAGTGTATCCTACCCGTGGAGGTAGAAGGGGTGACGTAGGAGCAGTTGAAGTCTCCGAACATCCATAAACATATCTTGTGTATTTAATTGATCAACTGTTGTTTCTAAACTAACTGGATTAACAAGAGTATCCATCAGTGCAGTTGTCACCATAACTGAATTGGTGAATGCAAAAAACTAATCAACCCCTTTTCAGTTATTCAGTTGTACAGTATATAAAATATATCAGTTTCTTTAACGAAAGATTACTTCGAGTGTTTTCCGCTTGGTTTCTAACCAAACTCGATTTAATTCATCGGTGTAAACATTTTTAGAATACGAGCTATTGCAGCTCTTGGAGAATATTGTGTTTGAAGCACCTTTGGTGCCCAGCACACGATCCAACAAGTTGTATCAGAGCTAGTTGTTCTAAGAAGGACATTTTAAAACTGATATTTCAAAATGTGTTTTAAATTGGTATTTAAAATGGATTTCAAAATCCTCTTAAAAATTTTATAGGAATTTACTGGGAGTAAAGAGAAGGTCTTGATTGTGCAGCAATTGTTATGGGCACTTCTCTAAACTCCTTAACTTGAGTTTCTTAGCTGCTTGCAGGGTTTTGAGGTCTACTGACAGCAGTTCAGCTAAAATGCTCTGCGCACAAGATCTCAGCTGCCTTTCTATCAGTCCAACTGATCAACAGACGAACCCAACTACCAGCTGAAACTGATGATTTTAGTGGACCTGAATCATCAGTAGTACCACCGCTTAACTGCCTTATCAGATCAAAGTAGATGATCAATGCGGTTCAGCATCAGTTGAGTCTAGTTCTGAGTCAGCTCGATCAGTTAGACTTCACAAAGATCAAGTTCAAGTCAAATTAGCTGCTCTTCTGGCAAAGAGACTCAAAATCGCTGCAGCATTCAAAGCATTCCAGGCGACCAGTTCTTAGTATATTCAGTTCTAATATGTGTAATCTAACTGATATATGATGTTATTGATAGTCTGCTATTGTAGTAGCAATTTCCATTACATTTGCTGGTGTACGTAAATGAATGACACAAGGGACGCTTATTTGATTAAATAAACATCATGTTCATCCAGTTAACCTTCATATAACTGAATTGTTATTTTAAGATTTGTTGTCTAAACTGCTTGAGAGTTGCTAAAACTTCTTTAATCGTGTAATCGATTACATTTTTAAAGGGGAGTTTTTAAATTGTTTTCTGAGGAGGATCTTTTTCTTAAAATCATCCCTCGAACTGAAAAATTGTTATTAAAATTTTCTTTAATTCAGTTGTTGAGGAGGAGTTTGTTCTTTTCGTTAAATTTATTTTAACCTGTTATCCCTCAAACTGAAATTTTCTATTATTTTTTTTATTCGCACAAAGGGGGAGAATCAGTTAAGTTTTAAAAATTTGAAAAACTCAGTTGTTTATCTTAGTATGCTTTAAACTGTTCAAATTTTGTGAGCATCAAAAAGGGGGAGATTGTTGGAACATTTAATGTTCGCAATCTTTACATGATTTTGATGTTAACAAAACTTGTTATTGTGTTTCTAATAATCTATCTTAAGTGCGCAGAAAACTGGAACTGAAATAATCAGTTGGCAGCCCACACTGAAGACTATCGGATACACCAACTGAACGAACCAACAGATCGTATGAACCGAACAAAGTCCAACTGATGTACCTTAAATAAGTTAAACTGACTAACCAGCTGAAAGGTAGTTCAGTAGGAAACCTTCAGAAGCCCGGCCAGCTGATGAAGTGTTCAACTGATGAAGATCCCAGTTGATCAGTTCAACTGAACAAGTTAAATCAGTTTAGCTGACGAGCCAACTGATTTCACCTCTTCAACTGTAGACCAGTTCAGAATATCAGTTAGGAGCAATCAGTTGCGGAACACGACAGTTAACATTATTGGAATCCAGCTATGTGCAAAGGTACATAAGCTTTTGTCTAGTCAAAGGATAATAATGGACCGAGCAGCAAAGCTTAACGACAAATTGTTCCAGAAGAGATGTCGGAAAAAGACGAGACACAAACTTCAAGGAATGCATTCAAGCTGCAACAGTCACATGCGCTGAGTCTTGGTATACGGTCATCTTGCTGCATCAGAGAATTAAAGACCAACATTCCAGAAGGACAGTCGAAAAGTCGAGACACAAAGTACAAGGAACAAATTCAAGATGCAATGGATACGATAATTGAGTCTCACTGTACGATCAGTTTCCCGCCTATTTAAAGAGAAGATCGGTGGAGACAAAAATATATAACCAGAGAGAGAGTGGTAAAAGAAAAGGGAACACTTATTTGCCTATCAGCTTTCAAGAAGCATTCGGCCTAGAGAGATACTTCATCGTATTATCAACTTAGTTTAGAAGCTCACTTTTCTCAGTGTGTGAGAACACCTTTTGGTGTATTCATTGTTCAGTTATCACACACCAACACACACCACAACTCAAATACAGTCTTGCACAAAAACGTTAAACTTGTGTATGTAGTCTTTGACACATAGACGTTAAAGAAGCGTTGGCTGGAAGGTGTTGCCTTCAGTCTAGACTAGGAGTTAAGTTAGGCAGTACTGTAAGTCTAAGCTGGGTGGGTTTGTACAAGTAGTTGCATAAATCAAAGTCTTCTAGTGGATCCTACCCGAGGTGGTAGAAGGGGTGACATAGGAGCCGTTGAAGTCTCCGAACATCCATAAACATATCTTGTGTACTTAACTGATTAACTGTTGTTTTCAAACTGACTTGATCAGTTAGAGCATTCGTCAGTTCAGTTCTTACTATAATTGAACTGATATATGCGACAACTGATCACTTGCTTTTCAGTTATTCAGTTTACATAAGTTAAAATGTTTTCTAATATTAACACCTTTCTTCACGAAGGATTACTTCGAGTTTCTTCCGCTTGGTTTTAAACCAAACTACATTTAATTTATCGGTGTTAACATTCTTATAACACGAGCTATTGCAGCTCATTGGAGAATATTTTGTTTCAGGCAGCTCAAGGTGCCCAGCAAACGATCCTCAATTGATATCAAAGATAGTTGTTCTAAGAAAAACATTTGAGGAAAACTGTGTTTTAAAATTTGTTACTTTAAAATAGTGTTCAAAGCTATTTAAAATTATTTCATATTATTTTCAAAACTATTTGAAAAAGTTTATCTATCGCTAATTGCGAAGGGTTGAGAGGATTGGTTCTGCAAGTAACGTTGTCGCCACTTCTCTAGACTCCTAGCTTTGGGGTTCTAATCAGCCTGCAAGGTCCTGAGCTTCATCTGTCAAGATGCACAACTAAATTGTTCAGTGAACAAGATTTTAGTTGCAAGCTTACCAGTTCAGCTAAAAAACAAACGAAGCTTAGCCATGATGGGATGTTGGATGATTAAAATGAAGATTAATCACCAGCAGTATAATGCGGCTTCATTGATATATCATATCAATGCGGTTCAGCATCAGTTGAGTTAATTTGAGTCTGTTCGACCAGTTAGCGATCAAAGAAATCAAGTTCAAGACAAATTAGCTCGTTTCTCTAGCAAATTGAACTCATGACCGGTGCAGCATTTCAAGCAGTCAAGGCAACCAGTTGTTGGTATATCCAGTTCTGTCATAATAAACCGACTGATAACCGATCTTATTTAAAATATGCTATTGTTGTAGCAATTTTCCTTACAACTGATGTATGTACTCAAATGTAAAATACAAGGAAGTTTATTTGATTAAATAAACATCATTTTTATCCAGTTGTGTTTTGTTGTGACTGAATGGATATTTCCAGACTTCTTGCTTGCATTGCTTGAATGATTATAACCTCTGAATGGATGCTTAGATAATTATTTCTCAAATACGAGTTTTTAAATTCAGTTTTTGAGGAGGAGTTTTCTTTTACCCTCAAACTAAAAAATTGTTTTTCAACCCGCTTTTAAATTCAGTTGTTGAGGGGGGGCTTTTAACGTCATTTAAATGTACTAACCCTCGAACCTTAAAAGTTTTTAAGTGTTTTATTTCGTTATTATTGCTTTAATTGCTCGAGTTTTGTGATCATTAAAAAGGGAGAGATTGTTGGAATTTTTCAACAATTTCGCAATCTTGATTTTGATGTTAACAAAACTTGTTATTTTGTTACTAATGATTTACATTAGTGTGCAGAAGTTAGGATCAGTTACGAGTTGTCTAAATCGCAAACTGAAGACCCAACTGATCGCATAAACTGAATCAGGCAAACTGATATGTCAAATGAGCAGTTCAACTGATAGGTGGTTCAGCAGGAGAACCTCAGAAGCCTGACCAGCCAAAGGAGTGTTCAACTGATGAAGAGCCCAGGTGATCACTTCAACTGAACAAGAGCGAAATCAGTTCAACTGACGAGTCAACTGATTTCGCCAGCCGAGCTGAAGATCAATTCAGCTGACTAGTTCGGAGCATCAGTCAAAATCTTTCAGTTGAAGAACAAGATAAACTCATTCAAGTGGATTCCAGCTATGCACAAAGGTACAAAGCAACTGTTCAGTCAAAGGACAATAATGAACGTTGCATCAGAGCATTAAAGACAAACGTTCCAGAAGGTGCAGTTAGCGAGCAAAGAAATCAATTTTAAGACAAATTAGTTCGTTTCTCTAGCAAATTGAACTCATGACCGGTGCAGCATTTCAAGCAGTCAAGGCAACCAGTTGTTGGTATATCCAGTTCTGTCATACATAAACCGACTGATAACCGATGCTATTTAAAATATGCTATTGTTGTAGCAATTTTCCTTACAACTGATGTATGTACTCAAATGTAAAATACAAAGAAGTATATTTGATAAAATAAACATCATGTTTATACAGCTATGTTTCGTTGTGACTGAATGGATATTTCCAGACTTCTTGTCTACATTGTTTGAATGATTATAACCTCTGAATGGATGCTTAGATAATTATTTCTCAAATACGAGTTTTTAAATTCGGTTTTTGAGGGGGAGTTTTCTTTTACCCTCAAACTGAGAAATTGTTTTTCAACCCGTTTTTAAATTCAATTGTTGAGGAGGAGCTTTTAACGTCGTTTAAATGTACTAACCCTCGAACCTTAAAATTTTTTATAGTGTTTTAATTCGTTATTACCGCTTTAATTGCTCGACTTTTGTGATCATCAAAAAGGGAGAGATTGTTGGAACTTTGCAACAATTTCACAATCTTGATTTTGATGTTAACAAAACTTGTTATTTTGTTACTAATGATTTACCTTAGTGTGCAGAACCTAGGATCAGTTACGACTTGTCTAATCGCAAACTGAAGACCCAACTGATCGCACAAACTGAATCAGACAAACTGATATGCCAAATGAGCAGTTCAGTTGATTGTCCAGCTGATAGGTGGTTCAACAGGAGAACCTCAGAAGCCTGACCAGTCGAAGGACTGTTCAACTGATGAAGAGCCCATGTGATCAGTTCAACTGAACAAGAGCGAAATCAGTTCAACTAACGAGTCAACTGATTTAGCCAGCCAAACTAAAGATAAGTTCAGCTTACTAGTTCGGAGCATCAGTCAGAATCTTTCAGTTGAAGAACAAGACAAACTCATTCAAGTGGATTCCAGCTATGCACAAAGGTACAAAGCAACTGTCCAGTCAAAGGACAAGATTGAACGTTGCATCAGAGAATTAAAGACAAACGTTTCAGATAGGTAGTTAAAAAGTCGAGACACAAAGTCCAAGGAACAAATTCAAGATGCAACGGATACAATAATTGAGTCTCATTGTACGATCAGTTTACCGCCTATATAAAGAGAAGATCAGTGGAGATGAAAATATAGAACCAGAGAGAGTGTGGTAAAAAGAAAAGGGAACGCTTATTTGCCTATCAGCTTTCAAGAAGCATTCAGCCTAGAGGGATACTTCATCGTATTATCAGCTTAGTTTAGAAGCTCACTTCCCTCAGTGTGTGAGAACACATTTTGGTGTATTCATTGTTCACTTCTCACACATGAACACACACCACCACTCAAATACAGTCTCAAAGACGTTAAACTTGTGTATGTAATCTTTGACACATAGATGTTAAAGAAGTGTTGGCTGGAAGATGATGCCTTCAGTCTAGACTAGGAGTTCAGTTATGTAGTAATGTAAGTCTTAAGCTGGGTGGGTTTGTACAAGTAGTTGTATAAATCAAAGTCTTCTAGTGGATCCTACCCGAGGTGGTAGAAGGGGTGACGTAGGAGCAGTTGAAGTCTCCGAACATCCATAAACATATCTTGTGTACCTAACAGATTAACTGTTGTTTTCAAATTGACTTGATCAGTTAGAGCATCCGCCAGTTCAGTTCTTACTATAACTGAACTGATATATGCGACAAATGATCAATTTCTTTTCAGTTATTCAGTTTAAATAAATTAAAATGTTTTCTAATATTAATAGCTTTCTTCACAAAGCATTAATTCGAGTTTCCTCCGCTTGGTTTTAAACCAAACTCGATTTAATTCATCGGTGTTAACATTTTTCTTAGAACACGAGTTATTGCAGCTCATTGGAGAATATTTTGTTTGAAACACCTCAAGGTGGGCAGCAAACGATCCTGCATATACCCAATTCTGTAATAAGAAATGTAGATTATACCTCAAAAATACCAAGACCTATATATACAAAAAATAGGATAGGAAGACAATTGATAAACATAAAAATTGTACATTAATTAAATGTTTTATAATATAATTATATAGTTTTTGTTTTATTAAATGTTTAAATATTATATGTTTTATAATAAATTGTATAAAATATAAGTTGTGTAATTAAAAGTTTTTACTATTTTTTACAGGTTCGAAAAAACAAGAATAAACTTGGCGTTGCAAATGGGATTAAGATGATTCTTGGACCTGTAGAAAGTTGATTATAATATCTACAATATTGTTAACAAGCATGAGATAAAATCCTCTCACAATTGGGATCAAATTAAGCAACAATTAAAGTTACCAAAAGAGTGGCAGTTTTACCATGATCTAGTATTTTGACTATATCTCTCAAATTACTTGGTCAAATGGTTTGAAAAAAATACCACAACTAGACAACTCAATTGTCCACATGTTTTTTTCATGTGAAGAAGCAAATTCGGAGAAGGAGATTTTCAAAAGTGATGTGTAATATAATATAATATCTTGGAACACCAATGAAGACTTATGTGTAAAAAAATAATATTTTATTTGTGGTTGTCTCCCCAAATTTGGCTTTAAATAGGGGTGCATTGTAATGTATTGAGATATCCCTCATTCTATGAACAAACCTTTGAGTTCATAATATTTCTCTCTATATTTTTCCTTTATTTCTTCATTTAAATACAATTAGCATGTTAATTTCATATTCAAAGTTTTACACTTTGAATAATGAATAGCTAACTTTCTAAAGTTGAGATGATAAGGTGAAACTCTTGGCATGATAATAAGGTTATTAAAATGTAAGAATCTATGTTTTATATTATTTAATCATTATTTATTGTTTATGTTATATTTATTCTTTAAGCATTTTTATACCCTACTTATAAGTGAGAGTTTTGATTTATTGTTGCTATATGTTACACTAAATTCTTGGAACCATTTAAATGTTAGTTTGGTATTACCAACCATTTAAAGTGGATGCCTTGATTTATTATATATAAATATATTATAATATTAAATTCTTGGAACCATTTAAATNAAAAATGCATGAACATGAGTGGTGGGTAGAGATTTGGATGCACATGCGCGAGAAGATGCGCGCATATGCGCAAAGGGCAAGTGTCCGTGAACAGAAGGTCTCGCGCAAGTATGCGCGCACATGCGCGAGCTGTTTGGGTCCAGGATATGCCGAGGCGAAGACCTCGCGCATATGCGCGAGACAGAGCGCGCATATGCGCGAGAGGTTCGAACAGCCACCTGCGAGAATAGAGATTCTCGCGCATATGCTCCGAGAAGGTGCGCGCATATGCGCGAGCAGCAGAACACTTGAGAGCCGAGACCAGTAGGTCTCGCGCATATGCGCCGGTAGAGGACGCGCATATGCGCGAGACGTGTTGCACTTAGGGTGAGCCATTTGCCTTCAAACATGCAATATATATTAACATAATATATATCAGATCCTTTAGAAAACATTCAGAAAAAGGAATCGAGGAAAGGTTGAGGAAAGTGAGGAAATAATCCCTACGCCTTTTAGTTTAGAAATTGGAAGTTTGTGAAAGATCCGCCCGTTAGATTTTGAATCCGACTTCAGTACCGTGTTCCTATCGACGCAGGCTACAACTGGACGTAAGTTTTGTTACGTTTAGATACGATTTGAAATTATGATATTGTCAGAATCGAATGTGAGTCATATATGGTGTTTCTGATATAGTAGACATAGTATAATTGAAGTCAGATCGAAGAACGGATTGTATATGTAATTGTTATGATTTTCAGAGTTGATTTGATTGAGATTCGATATCAGATTTGTATTATCGTTGAGATTATGAGTTGTACCGTTATTGATTTTGAGTTCTGATAGTATATCTGTGATGTTGAGATTGACGGAGTTAGCGAGAATGTATTGTTATGCCGTCGAAACATCAGTAGATTGGTATTGATCAGATTCAGTATTGATTGAGATGGTATTGTGGTATCGTTGACATTGATTAGATTATGTTTTGATTTGAGTATTGATCAGAACAGGTTGTGAACTGAGTTATATACTGATATTGTATCTATTCGATATTGTCATTGCCAGATTGGGTATGTACAGAGTTGAATTCGAGACTTCGACTTCGTCAAACGGAGAAGATAAGGTATAAATTAATGTTGAGTTGAGATTGCACAACTCGAGTGAGGTTTGACTCGAGTTTCCCTAAATCACATAATTTATGTTGGTGCATTGATATTTGCAATTAATGAACGAATTGATATGCTTGTTCTATTGATATATAGATAGCAGGTATTAAATGATTGGTCTTGTGACAGAAGTGCCTGATAGTGATAGAATCGTCACTGGCACATTGCACATTGTCACAGGATAGGAATATGGCAGAAGTGCCATAGTCTTTGACAGATAGGTCAGGAAATCGGACGTTTGGTCATATCGAAGTGGATAGAATTGGAGTTGCTTCTATTACTGATGTTCGATATGGCAAGGGCCAAAGTCTGTGAATAAGAACGTACCACCACCCCGATCGGGAGTGTAGGTGGGTGTATGTTCTTATTCTGATCGGGATCCCTAGATTAGGACTGAGTCGAGTCTGAGTCTGAGAATCACGGAGAGTGATTCATTGCTTGATATTGAATTATGTTCCTGATTATGGTACATCTTTAGAATATGATTTATTATTGATATTGATTCATGTTTCGGATTCTGATACATGCGATGAATACTTGATTCATGCTTCTGATTTTGATACATGTTATGAATGCCTGTGATATGCTTTTATATTGTTTATATGATTGCATGTATACATGATTTATACTGAGAATGTAATTCTCACCGGAGTTATCCTGCTGTTGTCTTGTTTGTATGTGTGCATGACAACAGGTGGGACAGGATCAGGGTCAAGAAGAGAACGAGGCTGGACTAGATAGCGTGGAGATCCGGGCTCAGAATTACATTAGGATTCAACACTGATATGTAGTTGAACCTAGTTGAATTATCGTAGACAATACAGGATTTGTATGTTTATATTTATTATGTATTTCAGATTGATTTACATTACGTTCCGCTTTGTATTTAAAAAAATAAAAATAAAAATTTTAGACCCTGTTATATAATTGATTGAATAATTCCTAAGAATGATTAAAATTGGAATTAGCGTCCGGGTCCCAAATATTATATACTTATAAGATAATAATTTATAACATATTATAAATATGATTATTTAATATATTGGAACCATTTTATTAAGTGGATTTCAATATTGTTCGTTAATGTTAACTTTATTAAAATACGAAGAGTGGATCCTTTAATCTCAACTATTTAAATTAAAATTTGAACAATTAAAATTTACCCATTAAAGATTCAAACAATTAAAATTAAAAAGAAACAAAAACAAAACAAAAAGACATTGTAGTGGACTTGTAATTACCTTAGCTTCCCTGTGGAGACGATATCGGACTCACCGAATTATACTACTTGTGGACAACCTGCTCTTGGGAGTGCCACAATCAAAGTGACAACAAGTTTTTGGCGCCGTTGCCGGGGAAGTATAATTTAATTTCAAGTCTATTTAATTTTGTTAATAGTTTATTTTTCTTTATTTGAATTTTTATTGCTTTTGTGTGTTTTTATTCTTTTGCATTTGCATTTGCATGAGCATTATTTGGTCACGTACACTTAGTGGTCAACTCATTCGAAATAACCTTTATTTTCACAAAACATGGCGGAAGATAAATATCCAAATGAGGCAATTGAGTATCTCTTAGATCGGGATCCATTCAAACATGGGATGAATTGCAACAACAATCTTTGAAAAAGTTTTTTCCATCTCATGGAACAAATTCTTTCAAAAGGCAAATCATCACTTTCACTCAAAAACAAGGAGAAACTTTTTATCAGTGTTGGGATAGATATAAAGAATTGCTTAATCTTTGTCCACATCATGGTTTTGAAATTTGGAGAGTTGTTACTCAATTTTATGAAGGTTTAACACCTAAAGATAGGCAAATGGTTGAATTTATGTGTAATGGAACATTTGAAGATAAAGATCCAAATGAGGCAATTGAGTATCTCGATTCATTAGCTGAAAATGCTCAAAATTGGGACACTATAGGTACAGTCGAACCATCAAACAAGATTCAATCTCCTACATCTGGTGGAGGTATGTACACTCTCAAAGATGAACATGATCTTCAAGCTAGATTTACCTCTTTGGCAAGAAAAGTTGAGGCACTTGAATTGAAAAAGAATGGTCAATTAAAATCTGATCAAGAAATTGCATGTCACATCTGTGATACAAGTGATCATTCTACAAAAGATTGTCCCACTTTGCCTTCTTTTAAAGAATATCTCCATGAACAAGCCAATGTTTTAAACAATCTCAAAAGGCCAAATTTTGAACCATTTTCTCAAAGTTACAATCCAGGTTGGCGAAATCATCCAAATTTTAGTTTGAAGAATGATAATGCTGCACAATTTTCACAACCACATTTCCAAAATCAACAAAATTTTCAAAATTATGCACCTTATGTTCCTCCACTTAAAAGGAATTCGGAAGATATATTGAATTCTTTCATTGCAAAGCAAGATTCTATCAATACTCAAACTGCTCAAACCATGACAGATTTGAAAGATACTCTTGCTAAATTTTCATCTGCACTTAATGTTCATGAAAAAGGTAAATTTCCTTCACAACCTCTGCCTAATCCCAAGGATCATCATTCACAAACTGGAACTTCTGAAACTCAACCGATGGATCAGGTAAAATCTGTTATTACCCTTCGAAGTGGTAAGGTTGTGGAAAAATCCATTCTTGAACCTTGTGAAGATGATGATAAATCAACTCCAAAGGGTAAGGAAGTGGAACCCATAACTTGCTAAGAGGAGGTTCAACAGACAGTGTCACCACCATTCCCTCATGCATTGAAAAATACAAAAAAATCAAATTTGAATTCTGATATATATGATATTTTTAAACAAGTAAAAGTTAATATTCCTTTATTAGATGCAATAAAACAGGTACCATCATATGTCAAATTTTTGAAAGACTTGTGCACTGTGAAAAGAAAATTTAATGTGAAAAAGAAAGCATTTTTAGCCGAACAAGTAAGTGCAATCATTCAAAATAATAATGCTTTGAAATACAAAGACCTTGGTTGTCCTACTATTTATTGTATTATTGGAGAACGAAAGATTAAAAAAGCCTTGCTTGACCTTGGTGCTAGTGTGAATTTACTTCCATATTTAGTTTATCAAGAACTCAATCTAGACGAGTTAAAACCTACTTCGGTAACACTTTTACTTGCTGATAGATCTGTTAAAGTGCCAAGAGGTATGGTAGAAGACGTGTTGGTCCAAGTAGATAACTTTGTATATCCTGTCGATTTCATAGTTTTATATACACAACCTATCGAAGCTTGTAATGCAATTCATGTAATTTTAGGTCGTCCATTTTTAGCAACTTCTAATGCTCTTATAAATTGAAGGAATGGAATAATGAAGTTGTCATTTGGTAACATGACCTTGGAGCTTAATGTGTTTAATCTTTGTAAGCAACCACATGACAAAGGAGATGAAAGTGAAGATGAAAATCTTATTGAAACTCTCGTGGAAGAAAACATTCAAGAAGGGAGTACTCGTGATCAATTAGATATTTGTTCAATTGAAACTGTTAAAGAAAATATTGAAATTGATCTTGATGATTTTATCAGGTATCACTCGTTACCAGGATCAGAGAAAGAATTTGATGCAAAATATGAGAACAAAGACGAACCACCTATATTGGAGTTAAAACCCTTGCCAGAAGAATTGAAGTATGCATTTCTTGGAGAAGATGAAACATATCCGGTGGTAATTTCTTCCAAACTAGCAAGTGATGAAGAAGGTAAATTAGTTGATATGCTTAAAAGACATAAAAATGCAATTGGTTGGACACTAAAAGATCTCAAGGGCATTAATCCACTAATTTGCACTCACAAAATTCACTTAGAAGAAAATGCAAAAACATCTCAACAATCACAAAGGAGATTAAATCCACACATGAAAGATGTTGTGAAAACTGAAATTCTCAAACTACTTGATGTTGGGATTATCTACCCTATTTCTGATAGTAAGTGGGTAAGCCCAACACAAGTAGTTCCGAAAAAATCTGGCATCACAATGATAAAAAATGAAAAAGGTGAATTGTTAACAAGTCGAGTCCCATCTAGTTGGCGGATGTGTCTTGATTATAGAAAATTAAATGACGCCACTAGAAAAGATCATTTTTCATTACCATTTTTGGATCAAATTTTAGAAAGAGTAGCAGGTCATCCATACTACTGTTTTCTTGATGGATATTCAGGTTATTATCAAATTCCCATTGCACTCGAAGATCAAGATAAAACTACATTCACATGTCCTTTTGGAACATTTGCGTTTAGAAGGATGCCATTTAAATTATGCAATGCCCCAGCAACATTTCAAAGATGTATGCTAAGCATTTTTTGCGACATGGTTGAAAATTGTTTGGAAATTTTCATGGATGATTTAACTGTCTTTGGGAATACATTTGATAATTGTCTTGAAAATTTGGAAAAAGTTTTAAAAAGATGCGAGGAAAAAGGTCTTATTTTAAATTGGGAAAAATGTCATTACATGATTACTTCTGGAATTGTTTTGGGACATGTCGTGTCATCTCATGGAATTGAAGTTGATAAAGCAAAAGTTGATGTCATTGCCAATTTACCCCCTCCAAAAACCATTAAAGAAATTCGCTCATTTTTGGGACATGCTGGATTTTATAGGAGGTTTATAAAGGACTTTAGTTTAATCTCTAAACCCATTTGTAACCTCTTAACAAAAGACAGTGCATTTGAGTGGACTCAAGAATGTCAAAATGCTTTTGATAAAATCATTCGACATTTAACATCAGCTCCTATCATGCAACCTCCTGATTGGTCTTTACCATTTGAAATCATGTGCGATGCGAGTGATTATGCAGTCGGTGCAGTATTGGGTCAAAGAAGAAACGGTAAGCCTTATGTGATATATTATGCAAGTAGAACTTTAAACAATGCTCAAATGAATTACTCCACAACTGAAAAAGAACTACTTGCTGTAATATTTGCATTAGATAAATTTCGTTCTTATTTGATGGGATCAACAACTATCGTGTTTACTGATCATTCTGCTATTAGATATTTGTTGACCAAACAGGATGCAAAGCCACGACTGATACGATGGATTTTGTTGCTCCAAGAATTTGACATTGTGATCAAAGATAAAAA
>NC_133307.1:15899651-15922530 GCF_012295235.1 Primulina huaijiensis
CATAAACAATAAATAATGATTAAATAATATAAAACATAGATTCTTACCTTTTAAAAACCTTAGTATCATGCCAAGAGTTTCTCCTTATCATCTCAACTTTAGGAAGTTAGCTATTCATTATTCAAAGTGTAAAACTTTGAATATGAAATTAACATGCTAATTGTATTTAAATGAAGAAATAAAGGAAAAATATAGAGAGAAATATTATGAACTCAAAGGTTTGTTTATAAATGAGGGATATCTCAATACATTAAAATGCACCCCTATTTATAGCCAAATTTGTGGAGACAACCACATATAAAATATTATTTTTTTACACATAAGACTTCATTGATGTTCCAAGATATTATATTATATTACACATCACTTTTGAAAATCTTCTTCTCCGAATTTGCTTCTTCACATAAAAAGAAACATGTGGATAATTGAGTTGTCTAGTTGTGGTATTTTTTTCAAACTATTTGACCAAGTAATTTGAGAGATATGGTCAAAATACTAAAGAATGGTAAAACTGCCACTATTTTGGTAACTTTATTTGTTGCTTAATTTGATCCCAATTGTAAGAGGATTTTTATCTCATGCTTGTCAACAATATTGTAGATATTATAATNTGGAGACAACCACATATAAAATATTATTTTTTTACACATAAGACTTCATTGATGTTCCAAGATATTATATTATATTACACATCACTTTTGAAAATCTTCTTCTCCGAATTTGCTTCTTCACATAAAAAGAAACATGTGGATAATTGAGTTGTCTAGTTGTGGTATTTTTTTCAAACTATTTGACCAAGTAATTTGAGAGATATGGTCAAAATACTAGAGAATGGTAAAACTGCCACTATTTTGGTAACTTTATTTGTTGCTTAATTTGATCCCAATTGTAAGAGGATTTTTATCTCATGCTTGTCAACAATATTGTAGATATTATAATCAACTTTCTACAGGTCTAAGAATCATCTTAATCCCATTTGCAACGCCAAGTTTATTCTTGTTTTATCGAACCTGTAAAAAATAGTAAAAACTTATAATTACACAACAACTTATATTTTATACAATTTATTATAAAACATATAATATTTAAACATTTAATAAAACAAAAACTATATAATTATATTATAAAACATTTAATTAATATACAATTTTTATGTTTATCACACCTTCCAACCAGCTTATTGCTAGTCCCTAGCAATTTAAGTGTTAATAGCAATACAAAACATATTGATTAATTTAAATAGAAATGTAATCAAAACTATCTAAGTGTTTAAATTAAATTTGAAAAATGTCAAAGTTATATCAAGATCATCATAATTATAATTTATGAAATAATTTGAGATGATCAATTCAAAGCTTATTTCAGGTAGTTAAATGTACACGGCCTACAGAAATTCCTAGTAAGAGTCTCAACTCCATATCCTCACAGGTTAATAAATGTTTCAATTTATGGCAATGATTTCTCTCATGGAGTTGGAATACAGATAAATGCTCAGAAAAATGGTTTACAGAATGCAGACAGACAAACGAGCCAAACTAATCAAAAGATAGAAAATCCATTGATTCAAAATCTAGTTGTTCTTATTATATATTTTTTCCTGATATATATATATTTTTTCATAACATCATGGAATCAGAATAAATTTATGCTTCTTGACCACATATTTATTTAATTTGTACAATAAATTTCTCCCTTTTTTTCTTTTTTTTATGAGAGATATATGGATCGTAGCATATAATTTAAAAATTACATAGATCTTCAATATCTTTCTTTTTGTATTTTTCTCCTTTTTTTCAGGAAATATCATTTTTTTTTTCAAAATAAGAACTCAAGATCTAAACAATAGATAGTCTCTCTCATGATCAATAAAGGCTCGAAAGCTATTTTCTCAGTCCTCTCCACTCACTCACAAAACATGTGCGAGTTTAAAATTTTAGGCACTCTTATAAGGTATATCTTAAGCCATATACTTTAATACCTGATTTTATCACAATGGTTAATCACTCAAAAAGATTTCATAAATCATATTTTTATATTGATCAGAAATTTAAAATTGACTTTTTTTTTAAAATAAAAATTTAAACATTCTTAAATAGATTAATGCATGTTCTAATTTAAATCTTTCAAGCATGTAATGTATGACATTTTTGCAAAAATTACTAAGATACAAACAATAAATATGATTTTATTTTAAAATAATATATATATATATTTTTTATTTATTTATTTTTTTTTTAAATTTTTTTTAAATTTTTTTTTATAAGTTTGTTCTCCCCCCAATCAGAATATGACATTGTCCTTAATGTCAAAATAACTATTAATAAAGAGTACATAATGAAAGAGATATCACCTGAAATTTTATTGAAGATAACAAACTGAAACAAACGCAAACCAATCCACGACTTTTGAATCAATGATCCAACTTCATTTTCTTATTGCTTGATTGCAACCAATTGATCTTTGTTATCATCGGATCAGGCTTATGAACAAAAGCTTCCAAATCATCAATTAATTGGTCGGCAGTCGAAGCACAGATGAGCATCCGTCGTGAATTTTCTGAAATGAAATTCTGTTCCACAGCTTTATCAAGAAATGTCAACAAACTGTCATAATAATTATTGATATTCAACAAGCCCACAGGTTTATTATGGATATTAAGTTGTGCCCAAGAAACAGTGTGAAAAATTTCTTCTAATGTACCAAAACCACCTGGTAGTGCGATAAAAGCATCAGAATTTTCAATCATTTTTGTGATTCTTTCATACATAGAAGAAACTTTTAATTCCTCACCAATCGTAACATCTGTAATATTTCCTTCAGCTAAAGCTGTAGGAATAATACCCAAAACCTGACTACCTCCAAGATGAGCAGATGTTGAAACAGATCACATTAACCCAATATTACCTCCCCCATATACCAAGTGATTTTTTCTCTCAGCCAATATCTTTCCAAGATTATTCGCTGCTTCTAAAAACACTTCATTTTTTCCAAGACTCGACCCACAAAATACACAAATATTTTTCAATGATTGTGCAGAGGTTCCAGCCATGTTTTTTTTAAATTTCTTCTTTTTTTTTCTTCGAAAATAGAGAGAAAGATGAGAGATTTTATAGGGGTAATATGTTATCAGGACAAAACTATGGGTCACAGTTGTAAACAGAATAAACAGTAAAAACAATAATGACACACATGCATGTAAACAATAGTGTGATTTAGTCGGATATGCTTCCCATCCAATTTTCTTATAAATTGGCAAACATGGTCTTTTTTAATCGGATTCCCAAGACTAAGACGCTCATCTTGGAATTGTTTCCATAAACGGAGAAGTTCAATATGCACATGTCCACTAGAATGCGTCTCAAGAGTCAATAAGATGTTATCTAAAAACTCCTTACTCAGCCCATTCTTAATGAAACCAATTTTATCTTCTCTGTTATTGGAAACAGATCCCAAAGATCTGCATCGTTTGTCACAAGTCCATCTTGCACACTTATGACAAACCCCTTAACTTTTGGCCCTTCGTTTTTTCGCATAAGTGTTTTTTCCTAATCCAGGCAAATACCGAATGAGCAATGATTGTGGAACTTCTCCTCCTAATCGGACCTTAGCTTCTATTACAAGACGAATATCTTCTGGAATTCCTTTTTGCATTACCAATCTTAATCTTTCACACCTTCCTGCATAAATTTTTCTTAGAGCATTTTCAGAAACAGAGGGAAAATATTTACAAATTTTTGAGAGAATTTCATCCATTTTGAAAAGAAAGAAATGATTTTTTTTTTATTTTTGTATCAGCAATTATGGGAAACTGATTAAACCGACTATGAGAGTCACGAAGTACCGTTATCCGCCATTTAACCATGAAAATAAAAAGATTAAGGAAACCTGAAATAAAAACAAACAAAATTAAATGCAACAAAAAAAAAAAATCAAGGATCGGAAAGGGAAATAAACTCTTCTTGAAAAAATTCATTTTCTAAAAATGGTTTAAGCCTTTGTCCATTTACTTTAAAAACATCACCATTTTTAGGATTTTCAATATCCACAGCTCAATAAGTATACACATGCTTTACAACATATGGGCATGTCCATCTTGATCGTAATTTTCCTGGGAATATGTCTAGTCGAGAATTATAAAGCAAAACTTTTTTACCAATCTCAAAAGATTTTCTAAGAATTGTTTTATCATGAAATGATTTGATTTTTGCTTTATAAATCCTTTAATTCTCATACGCGTCATTTCTGAGTTCATCAAGTTCATTAAGTTGCAATTTACGCAATTTTTTGGCATCATCCATACTTGAATTTAAAGTTTTGATCGCCCAATAAGCTTTATGTTCAAATTCCACAGGCAAATGACAATGTTTTCCATAAACCAACCTATAGGGAGACATATTCAATGATGTTTTAAAAGTTGTTCGATATGCCCAAAGTGCATCATTAAGTCGCAGAGACCAATCTTTTCTATTTGAGTTAACAGTTTTTTCCAAAATTTGCTTTATCTCCCTATTAGCTAATTCAACTTGTCCATTTGTTTGAGGATGATAAGGAGTAGTTACTTTGTGAGTAATACCATATTTTTTCATTAATGAAGCAAATGGTTTATTAACAAAGTGAAATAATACAAACTTATGGATATAGAAGGGATTATGAAAGATTTCTATCATCTTTATTGATCCATGTAGGAAAATGGCATCATCAATCAAAGTTAATTATTACCAACAGAAATCTTGTACATAATTAATTTCTTTTGGAGATATCAATCTTCCTGTTTCTCTTGAAGTCCTAAAATATTTGTGTGAGTTTTGTGGATAAATAGAGAGATTGATATCTCCAAAATAAATTAATTCTGTGGGGGATTTCTATTGGGAATAATTAACTTTACTTGATGATGTCATTTCCTGCAATGATCAAAAAAATTTGTTAAAATTCTTTCATAATCTCTTTTATATTCATAAGTTTATATTCTTTTTAGAGAAATATCATTTTTAATATTTTTTAGATGAAAATTTTTCCCTTGGATTAGTACATTAATATTATTTTAATATATAGAATATGCTTTTATTAAATTGAGATTTCTTGTACGGGGTTTTTCTAATAATTCAAATTCAAATTTTTTGTAATTAAATTTATAAGAGATAGAATTATTATTTACTTTATATGGAGTAATTAATCCTATAAATGGTGTTCCTAGAATTAGAGTATGTTGTATATCATTAACTAGAACGAATGTAATTTTAATAAAAACTCCATTGCTTAATATTGATGTTTCTGTTTTTGAATTAACATTTAATTTAGAATTGTTAGCAGCCGAAAGTTTTTCATTAGTTTTTTCTTGAAAATTTTAGGTACTATCCTTGATTTTATACAATTTAAATCAGCACCAGTATCAAAAAAGGCTATATATTGTATTAATTTTAAGATTTTCTGAAAATACTAGGTTTATTTTTAGTATATATTTTCTAGAGGTTATTTATCTTAATACAAAAAGAAAATTCTGGAATTTTCTCAAGGTTTTGAATGTTTTTAATATCATTATCTTCAAATTCTTCGGAATTTTCAATATTAATATTATCTAATATTCCTTTGATTATTTCATAATCTCGTTTTTGTTTTTCTTTTAATTCTTTTAGTTCTAGTTTTATTTCTTTTATATCTTTTTGTAAATCTTGGAGTGTTATCTCTTTATTTTTTATTTTCTTTCTTTTTTCAAAAATATTGGTGTTAAGAATTTGTTATTACCCAAATGTTTTGGTGATCGACATAATCAAGACAGCACTTCACTATTTCAGGAAACAACTGCACATTTTCTGTGTAACAGGTATCAGCTCAACCGTCCAGCTTAGCAACCGGACTGCTTCTCAACCGGCTAGAGCAAAAAGAGTTTAACCTCTTAGACAAAGGATCAACCGGGTAATATTAAAGAAGCATTACCGCTTGTATTTCAGACTGCTAATAATTCAACCGTTCGAAATTAAACGAAGATGTCATTAAAGAGGGCTATTTATTGCTTACTTAATGAAAGACATTCTCTGACTGGTTCAGGACATTCAATGGTTTGCACCGCTTAAAAGACAACTACTTCCTTCATCAGTCACGAGAATGATCTGCATTTATTTGACTATCCCAGAAATGAAAGATTATTCACCTTACATAGATCTGAGGATAAAAGCATTTGCCATTAACGGTAACTCTGTAACAACTCTTCAAAGAACAGGATTCAAGCCCATGCCAACAAAGAGAACATTTAATGCATGTCTGAAGATCATTTATTGTGGTTGCAGCTGATAGTGACACAAGTATCTCTCTGCTACAGGTTAACGTTACTCATCCTTTCCGACTGTTGGAACGATCGCCTATATTAACAGAGAAGGAAGTATGCAAACAGACGTGCAACATATTATCAAACTTACAGCTGTGAATTCACCACAAGATTGCATACTCTAAAAATTCAGAGCGCACTCAAAAGTTTACATACTTCATCGCTCATCAGCACGCATTGAACAGAAAAGATTTCTGATCATCCTCGTGCTACCAAAATCAAACTGTTTACTTACATCAATAACCCTTTGGTTATTTGATTAAATTGTGGTGTCTAGTGAACTGAGTGTTCTTAATATCCAGAATTGTAAAGAGATCACTAAGAGTTCCAAAACAGGCAGTGTGATTAGTCCTGATTGGAGTGGGCTGTTGCAAAGAGTTTTGTAATGTCAAAGTCTTTTAGTGGAACCCTACTTAAAAAGGAAGAAGGGATGATGTAGGAGTTTCATCTCCGACCATTCATAAAAAAACTTGTGTCTTTAATTACTTTAAGCACTTACTTTCCATATTACTTTTTGTTGATTAGTTCGCCAACGTCTTTGAGCTTTCATTATAAATCTTGAACCATTTTCTGCACTTTATAGTAGTTCATATTTCTAATAAGTTTGAAAAAAACTTTCAACCGCCTCAAAACGGTTGAAAACCGATTTTAAAAGCAAAATTTGAAGGAGTTCATTCACCCCCCCCCCCTAAAACTCTTTCCCGATCCCAACAAGTGGTATCAGAGCAGGCTCTTCTCAAACATTGATATAGAAAATTACTCATGGATCATTCAACAAAATTCTTATGTTTTCTAAAGAAGATTATGACGATTGAAAAATTCGTATGCTGGCTCATCTAGCAGCCTAGGATGACGATATATGGTATTTCATCATTGATGGACATATGAAGATCATGAAAATAAATACAGCTGCGATTACAACTGAAGATGCTACCCAAATGGCGGAAAAGCACAGATCTGAATGGACAGTTGAGGATAAGGAGAAAGCAAATCTTGATAACGTTTCTAAAAACATTCTTTATAAGACTCTGGACAAAAATATGTTTGCCAAGATCAAGATGTGCACCACAGCAAAGGAAATATGGGAAAAACTCACACAACTGTGTGAGGGCAACGATCAGACCAAGGAAAACAAGTTTGACTGTTGCCATCCAAAACTTTGACAATGAAAAGATGAAGCCGGGAGAAACTCTTGCAGAATTTGACGAACGGTTCAACGGTATTATCATCGAACTTATTTCATTACGAAAATAATATTCTAATCGTGAAATTGCTTTGAAGGTTATGAGAGCTCTTCCTAGAGAATGGGACGTAAAAACTATAGCAATGTGAGAGTCCAAGGACCTGAAAAAGCTGGAACTCCATGATCTCTTCGCTGGTCTTAAAGCATATGAGTTTGAGCTTGGAATATGAACTGAAGAAGAACCATCCACCTTCCAACAAACGAAGGCCCTGGCAGGTCCCACGGTAACTCTTCATGTCGAAGAGTCCTCAAGTAAGAAATCGACTAAGCAACTAAGCAATGAAGCCATGTCCCTATTTGTTAAAAAATTTGGTAAATTCATGCGTAAGAATCAATCTCAAATAAATAAACCCTACTTCAAAAAGGACCATACTAATGATGGTCAAGCTTGCTTTAACTGTGGGAAGAAGGGGCATTTTATTGCAGAATGCAACAGTCCAAGAAAAGATGAAAAGAGACCGGTTGACAGAAGACGGTCTAAAGAAGACAAAAAGTTTACCAAAAAGAAGGTTCAACGAGTTTTGGTTGCAGAAGATGATAAAAGCAAATGGGCTGACTCAAATTCAGAAAACTCCATCTCTGAGAAATCTACAAGTGAAAGTGAATATGAGATGGTAAAATGTCTCATGGCTAATGAAGATTCAGAACCCTCAGATGAAATGGTATTGAGTAAAAAGAACTTGGAAGAATCAATCTGGTTTTTAGACAGCGGCTGTTCCAGACACATGACAGGGAACAGAAGTGTTTTATCAGAAGTTGTCAACTATAGAGGACCAACGATCACCTTTGGTGATAATTCCAAAGGTAAAGCTGTAGGTAAAGGTAAGATTATCCATGACAATATTGTTATTAAAGATGTACTTATGGTAGAAAACACATGTAATAACCTGATTAGCATAAGCCAACTATGTGACAACGGCTACACCATTGAATTTCACAAACATGTATGCACTGTTAAAACTGCTGCATGTAACACTATGCTAACTGGTCATAGAGAGCACAATACATATAAGGTTACATGGAATGATGATTGTATAAATGTGCCTACTTGCTTCATCGCCTTAAATGGTAATAAAAATTGGCTCTGGCATGAACAAATCAATCATCTTAACTTCAAATCTATTGCTACTATTAGCAAGCTTAAGCTGGTATCTGGTCTGCCTAACATTGATTTTGCCAAAGATAGAATTCTGTCAGTTAGGTAAACAAGTTCGCTCGACATTCAAGAACAAGGGAAGAAACTCATCAAACAGATGCATGGAACTTCTCCACATGGACTTGTTTGGACCAATACCGGTAATGAGCTTAGGAAAAAAGAAATATACCCTCGTGGTAATTGATGATTTCTCCAGATTCACATGGGTTATATTCTTGAGCTCCAAAGATCAAACCGCAGTTCAACTGATTAAGCTCCTCAAAAGACTTCAAAATAAGAAAACTAAAGCAGTAGACAGAATCAGAAGTGACAAAAGAAATGCCCCTTAGGGCCATGCCCGACCCTAGGGACCCTACTGGACAGAACCTAACCAGCCTAGAAGCCGCAGCTACTCAACCCGTCACCCACAAGCCATACGCGACCATGTCCTTCGCTCCCAGCCCCTAGCCCTTTAACCAAAACTCATGCAGCCACCATAGGACCATCCTACAGCCCCTTTAGGTCTTTTAGAAATGCCCTAACAGCAGCTAAGTGTCGTGCTTCTTAAGGACTCCTAGCCGAAACCCGAACTCCCATATAAACAAATTTTTCATTAAACCTTGTTACCCTCCATGTCCAGCCCTTGTGCAAACTTGTATAGGCCCTTAAACCCTCTGCAATTCATCCCTTCCCATAGCCCTATGATGGCAGCCCCTTTGTGTATCATTAACAAGAGTTTTGAAAAAAGAAAACACTAGTTTTGTGCATGTATAGCAATAAAAAGGAAAATACAAGGAGTGCATCATATTTTTCATGTAAGAATAATGAAATACCCATAATATGGTGTGAAATATGTTTTAAGAAAGATTAAGGTGTGCCTTTGCGTTTATTATACACGAAAAAACAGCTTGCGATGCGAGGGACGTTGGCGGAGAGACGAGGGATGCAACCTTGCTGATTTTTCCTTCAAATTTCATGACTCTTCATCTCAAAATTTCTTGTGTGCGTGTGGTTTTGTGCTGATGAAGAGTCCTAGTATTCCTAGGGTGAGGGGCGTGTGTTTTAGGGAAGATAAAAGAGCTTGGAAGCATGATTATTTAGTATAAAATACATGGTGCAGGCTTAGGCCCATTAAGCTAGTATAATAGGCCCATTAGATAATCTTTAAAATATTTTTTCGGAAAAGTTTGTGAAAATATTAGTCGAGTTCTCAAAAAGTCCTTATTTTATCGAAAATCGATTATAGATTTTAAAATACGACTCGACGTGTAAAAACACCTTAAAATACCTTATTTTCGAAAATTACATTAAAATATACCATACATTAAACAATTAAAAATAATTATTTAATAAAAATATTTTCTCTCATATTGTCTCCGGTCTCCGTTACTTGATCGCGTCTCGTATAACCTTTAAAACACAGTTTTTATGCATTCTAATATAAACCCTATTTTAAACATGTAAACGTGCCTACTATAACTAATTCATGCAATTAAAACAATTTAATTGATCATTTTTCATTTTTCTTAGATTTGCATGCAGTTGGATTACGTCATCGTATTTTAGACCTTACAGCCCCAAAACTGTGAGCCCTAAGTCCCCAACCGAGCCCTCAACGCTTTTCTATCGTTCTACCCTTGTTTCCAGCCACGCTAGGACTCTCTAGAACCATGATTCGACCCAACACAAGGCCTAGATTATGGCTGGACAGCTCGCACGCGACCTCCCCTCACATGTGCCAAAACCAAACCCTTACAGGCAATAAACCTTACCCAAGGCTCGATGCTCTCCCCTCTCATTCCATCCCTCTTCTAACCTACATGGGACTCCCTTTTGGACCTCTAAACATCATCTCCCTTCTCCTTAATGCCAGCGAGTCCCTAGGACCTATAACGCAACTCAAACGTGCATTAAAAACTTTAAAACTTCAAAATAAATCCTTCAAAACGTTAATAAAACTTGATAATCATGTTTTTCATTCAGAATATCATAAACATGCATAATATGGTTTGAATGATGTTAAAGAAAGATTTAGAACGTGCATTTGCGTTTAAAACACTCGAAATAAAATTATCGGTGTGGTAGAACGTCGGTAACGAACGAATGACGATTTCTACCATTTTCTACCTTTTATCTCCTCAAAACTCCACCGAAAATACACCTTGGGATGCAAGAGAGTCGGGTGATCGTTGCTGGAAAGAATAACGAGGAAGAAAATCGAAGAAGGAAGGAGAAAAAAAATTCAAAACTTCCCTTGCAAGCAAAGAAGGGTTCGGCGGTTTCCTCCTTCACATTTCCCGTAAATTTTTGTGCGTGTGTTTTTGGGTGTGTGTGTATGTGTGTGTAGGGCAAGGGTTTATGTTTTATTATTTAAAAAAAACAAAAAGGCTTCCTAAGTATTTAATTAATGAGCTTAATTAACCCTGATTTTTAATTAAATAATTAGGCTCATTAAGACTAATAAAATTATTAGGTCTCAAATTAAAAGATTTAACAAATACCTATTTCCAAAAAAATATCCTTATAAATTACATAAATTTCCTTGCATCTGCTAATTAATTAAAATTTGATCTTTAAGCTGCTAAAATTATTGAATTATTTAAAATAAACTTTTTCTTAACTAAAAATAAAAATTTAACTTTTAAATCTTTAACACCTTAATCGTCTCCGGTCTTCCGTCTCCGACTAACCACCGATATTCGCCTGAAAATATTTAAATTATGGAATCAAGAAAAATTACATAATTAATCATTTAGTCACTCAAAATATATCATTCACGCATCCAAAATTATTTAAGTAAAATATTTTAGCAATTTAATTATTTTCATGTATGCAGTTTATGTGACCGAATTTTTGGACATTGCAGGTACACAGGTCACGTGGATTATGAAATTCATTGAGATGTGGAATCATACATATGAGTGATCATATGATGATTGGACTGAACAGTCCTCTTTCGAACTTTCCAAGTAGTTATTACTTATCGAGTTAATTAATATTTAATTATTGTTGTACACCACTAGTCTTTTGACCCACGACAACATATAGGCTCTATATACTAGCACTATACTTTGACTCATTTATTGATTCCAAGATAGTCATCAGGTCGTGAGATTGGGTGTAGTCCCGACATACGTACGAGCCGATACATTGTAGTCATGGATTCCCCTCTCACTTACGGGTGTGGATATCATATGTAATCTGACAAGTTAATAGTGCAAGGAAGATCTAGCTAGAGTAAGACATGTGTATTATGAAAATGTGTTTCCTTAGTTTCATATACGATGTCATTACATTGTTATTGAATTCATATTTCGATATATCAATGAGTGCAGATTCGATCGGGATAATATGTTGAAGCGACAGTTCTGCATGCTGACTGTAACTTACTGTTTCTTGCAGGCACTATCATTGATAAATTATGACGTTCTTGATCAAAGCGTAAGGATAATTATGGTAATACCGAATAAGGACAAATATTGTCCTAAATCAAATGAAGTAGTGAACTCATAGCTAACTATATCTCTGAACCATTGAGGGTCACACAAATATTAAAGTATGTGTTCTCGTTAAAATTCCAAATTTAAGGAGCTAAATTTGGAGAGTTGGTTCGACGGAGATCAAACAGATTGATTATAAATAAGTTAATAAATAGATTTCATAATTGAAAGTTGTAGAAATCAGCTTGATTGTTAATTTTGTGATGAGAGTGCAATTGCATAATTTAGTGAAGGCGTTTCAAAATAGACAACTGCGAAAAATTAAAAGAGAATTTTCACTTTTTACTATAATAACGAGTTTTATTTCATCGTCACATAGGCGATGTCGGATCCTCAATAAGGATTATAATGAATCGCAAAATCCTAAAATGCTTAATTGTTAAATATACAATATTCTAATCCAATGTTGACTAGTGAATTTTTTACCATATCATATTCACAAGGAATATTACAAAAAATATAAAATCAATTAAGTAATCAATTAAATAATGATTATTTAATTATAAATTATAAAAAATTGAAAATAATACGTAATTATAAACTTATATACTTATATTAAGTGTTGTAAAAAATTGAACAAAATCTACCATCCCATTCATTGATTATGGTATGCAATTTGAACAGAATAAATTGCACGAAAATTCTAATTTTATGATAATTATTTATCAGCATGTTAGACTTAATTTAATTGTGGTGATGAGAGTCAAAACCAGTAGGCCGTGATAGTAAAATCAGAAGACAGTATAATAAGCAGAAGCAATACTTCTCAAGTACTTAACGGCTTATAAAAAGCAGAATCAGAACGTAGAAAAACAAAAGCAGAACACAGCGTCTTTTGTTTGATCATTACAAGTCTTAAATGTTACCGTTACTTTATCTAGTACTAGTATTAATTGCATCATTAATGCTGTACAAAGACATTTAACGCTCCTTACTAGTTTTGGTATGAAACAAAGACTGATTATTATGAAGCTTTCTGCAGGACCCTTTTTAAGTGATAAAGCTGATTCTACTCAGAGGTCGAAGAAGTCTTTTTTTATTATAGACGTTGGATTCAAAGCTTTCTACATATATATAAGGTTCAACCCTATATAGAGAACAACGATCATTATTATCAAGCAACACATTATCTATCAAACGTTATTTTTGAGCAATCAAAGAACTACTCGCAATCCTCAAGCTTAAACGTACTGAAAAGCAGCACACTCGTTATAGCAATTATCTGATCTTCTGAGATAATATTGTGCTGCTGTTTCGTAATCTCTTCACAAGCTTTACACTCTACTACATCTTATTGAGAAGAGTCTGCAATCTGGAAAAAAGTCTTTTCCAGAACTTTGTTGTATTCGTTACATTGTGTTGTGGAATTAAGAGTTTCAGTAGGCTAAGGGTAAGTCCTACTGAAATGGGTATGTACAAGAGTTGCACTGTAAAAACCAAAGTCTTTTAGTGATACCTTCTGGAAACAGAAGAAGGGGAGACGTAGAAGATTTCATCTTCGAACTTCCATAAACAACCACTATCTACTACCTATTGTCCTATTTTTTTCACCCCAAACCATCATATCGTTTCCGCACTACTTATTGTGATCTGCTAGATTTATATTCGAACAAGATAAGTTATAATCTCTAACAAGATTCTAGCACCGTTGCAAAAATGTCCAAGAAAAAAAAGAGTTTATTCACCCCTCCCCCCTCTAAACTCTAAGACGATCTCCAACAAGTGGCATCAGAGCAGGTTTTTCTTGTTCTGAAAATTTACAACAGAAATGGCACATTTCAGCAAGGTCTCTATGTTCTCAAAAGAAGATTTCGATTATTGGAAGATCAGGATGCAAGCCCATCTTTCAGCTCAAGACGATGACATATGGTTTGTCATTACTAATGGTCCCTTAAAGATTCTAAAGCCTAATACATCTATTGTTGTTACTGAATGTGCACCACATATTCTTGAAAAGTATAGAAGTGAATGGACAAACGAGGACAAGAAGAAAGCAAATTTAGACAATGTTTCGAACGATATTCTCTAAAAAACACTTGACAAAAACACCTTCAGCAAAATCAAGATGTATCCTACTGCCAAAGAGATCTGGGAGAAACTTATCTAGATTTGTGAAGGAAATGAACAGACAAAGGAGAACAAGTTGTCTGTGGCAATGCAAAAATTCGAAAATCTTAAGATGAAAGCTGGAGAAACTCTAAGCGAGTTTGATGAGCGTTTCAGCAGCTTAGTAAATGAGCTAGCAGCTTTGGGAAAGGAGCATAGCAATAGAGAAGTAGCACTCAAGGTGATGAGAGCTTTACCCAGGCTCTTGCAGCTACTGCTACTGCTGCAGTTGTTCCTAGTGTATCACCTGCTGCTGCTATTGAAAGCACATGTGACAAGACTGCTGAACAAATCAGCAATGATGCTATGTCTCTATTCATGAAGAAATTCTCTAGATTCATTAAGAAGAATCACTGAGCATATCAAAGTCAAAATTGGAACTTCAAAAAAGATTCACCACCTGGTGTTATGGCATGCTTCAACTGTGGAAAAATTAGAAACTTTATTGCGGATTGCCCGAAACCCAAGAAGGATGATCAGAAGAAGAAGGGATTCAAGCGCAATGATAAGAAATCCAGAAGAGACCGCAAAGCAATGATTGCTGAAGAAAGTAAGTCCAAGTGGGCAGATTCTTGCTCTGAGTCTTCTGACTCAGATATCCATTCCAGCGTTTGATTCAAATCTGCATTTGATTCAAAATCAGATGCTGGAATTTTTATGGGATATTCAGCAGTAAGCAAAGCATTTAGAATTTTCAATAATAGAACTCTTAATGTTGAAGAATCTATTCATGTGATCTTTGATGAAGATAGCAGTGCTACAGGAATTTCTAACATGTCAAATCTAAGAAACAGATTAGACAGAATTCATCTGGAACTTGATAGTGAAGATAATGCAGTACCAAGTGTCAAAGGTGCTCAAAATCCAGAACCAGACATTCCTCTGGTAGAACCAGTTGTTCAGACACAGGATGTACCAGAACCAGCATCTCACATTCCAGAACCTACTATTGCTTTACCTGAGCTTGATCCAAATCCAATAAATCAGGAAGAAATCCCTCTAAACCCTTTTATTTGGAGAAAATCACATCCTCCATCTTTAGTTATTGGAAATCATGCAGCTCCACCAAGAACCAGAAGGCAGATGATAAATGAATATATGCATGCTGCTTATATTTCTCAGGATGAACCTAAGAAGATTGAAGAAGCTCTTCTGGATCCCAGTTGGATTGAAGCCATGCAAGAAGAGCTGAATCAATTTAAAAGAAATGAAGTGTGGTTTATTGTACCTAGACCATCTCATCAGGCAGTCATTGGAACTCGGTGGATATTTAGAAACAAGCTAAATGAAGAAGGTACTGTGGTTAGAATTAAAGCAAGACTGGTGGCTAAAGGTTTCAGACAAGAAGAATGAATAGATTATGATGAGACCTATGCACCAGTAGCAAGGCTTGAAGCAATCAGAATATTCTTATTCTTTGCTACTTTCAAGAACTTCAAAGTTTATCAGATGGATGTGAAAAGTGCTTTCCTAAATGGTCTACTGCCAGAAGAATTCTACGTTGAACAACCCACAGGTTTTATTGATCATTTCTTACTGCATCATGTCTTTAAATTATACAAAGCATTGTATGGTTTGAAACAGGCACCTAGGGCTTGGTATGACACTCTCTCACAATTTTTTGTCAATCACGATTTTACAATCGACACAGTAGACAAGAATTTATTCACTTTAGTTAAAAATAAGCACATTCTATTAGTACAAATTTATGTTGATGACATTATCTTTGGGTCAACTAACCACAAATTGTGTGAAAAATTTGCTAAGATAATGCAGGAACAATTCGAAATGAGCATGATGGGAGAATTGACATTCTTCCTAGGACTGCAGATTAAGCAATGTGATGCAGGAATCTTCATAAATCAGGGTAAGTACACAAAGGAACTACTGAAAAAGTTTGGCATGGAAACATGCTCTGCTGCTTCCACTCCAATGAGCTCATCTACAAAACTTGATAAAGATGAAAGTGGAATTTCAGTAGAGGTAACTCAGTATCGTGATCTTATGGGATCATTGTTATCTCTTATTGCCAGTAGAACTGATATTATGTTTGGTGTTTGTATTTGTGCGAGATTTCAATCTAACCCTAAGCAATCGTATTATATTGCAGCTAAAAGAATTCTGAAATATTTAAAGGGTACTCAAAATGTCGGCCTATGGTATCCCAATTATTCTTCTTTCAATCTTATTGGATATTCAGATGCTGACTATGCATGTTGCAAACTGGATAGAAAGAGCACTAGTGGTTTTTGTCAATTTCTTGGTGATAGGTTGATCTCCTGGTTCAGTAAAAAGCAGACTTCCACAGCCACATCTACTGCAGAAGCAAAATATCTTGTTGCTCTCAATTACTTTGGATGCAACAACAACTTAAGGACTATGGAGTTCAAGCCTCTGAATCACCTATATTCTGTGACAATACCAGTGTTATAGCTATTACACACAATCTTGTACTTCATTCAAGAACGAAGCAAATTGACATCATACATCATTTTATTAGAGATCATGTGCAGAAGAAGGACATTCGTCTGGAATATGTCTCTACTGATCAACAAGCAGCAGATATCTTTACAAGACCTCTGCCTGAGAATAAGTTTTCTTATTTTCATAACGTTCTTGGTTTAATTGATTTATCTTAACTACTGATTACTATTATTTTTATGCATTAAGTAGAAACAGTAGATAACAAGAAGTATGACAAAATGAACTGATTCATTCATAAAATCAGATGTGTTACAATAGATAAGCTATTACAATTGTTGATATCAGCAGTATTGAGATTTACAGTAGAAACCCTAACTAGAACCTACTGGAATAACCCCTCCCCCTCTTTGCATGATCATGGTTTTCGAACGAGATGATTCCGCAGCTTAAATCTAATTATATAGAACAATCTAACTGATTATTTAGATTACAGATCCAGGAGTTTGTTCCGAGTCTTCATCTTTTGGAAAACGATATCTTCAAACATCTTCTTACGAAAAGCCGGAAGTTGTCTTTGGAACTCCCCTGCTGTATCCGACTCCGGAGAAAACTCTGATAGAATGCTTGCACTATCCATTTGTTTTATGTTTAATATGACTTAAATTGTGTGTTTGCAGGTATTTATATTTGCCCTCGGGGAAGTTAAAGAGTCACATGACTATTCACCTCTTGCACGAATATCAAGAGTCACCTGTCATTTCCTCCGATCTGGAATCTTCGCTTTTAATATTTATTTATTTGCATTAATTTAGGGGGAATATTTTATTGTCTGATATTTCCGTGTCATGTCAAAAACAGAAAGAGATGTGTCATTTTGATAAAATAACGTGTCTAATGGATTTTATTAAAATGCTGGATATATTTAAGTAATTTCTGACTTCATGTAGATATTATCATAAAACGACAAATCATCTTCTGATTTTTTTTAGTAACCGTTTTGGATAGCCCGCCTTTTCATTGATTTTCCAAATATTTAAAATCATTGGCTTACCTGACACTCACTATTTAACTTTCAAAACTCAACCGTAAACATATTGACACGTGTCCCTATGTTTTAACTGACGACTGTACATTTTTGAATATTAACCGCCTCTTCTCTCTCATTTCACTTTTACGATTTTAGACTATTGCATACCAGCTACTGCTTTCTCTCGAACTTCTTTCTACTACAGAATTGACTTCGAATCTTTCTTACTTACAGGAAAAATGAGTGGAGCTTATACACTCAACGCTTACCAAGTCAACTTTGCATCAGTACTGACCATCAAGGATGAAAACCTTGTTAAGATGTTCAAGGCCGTTGAGAAATCTGGTCTTATGAAATTTCTGGAACCACCAATGCTGAACTTCTGGGATCCACATTCCTTCTTCCATTCTCAGGTACTTTTGATTGTTCGGTTATTTCTAAGGAGGAGATGTCCACTGCCCTTACCACATTCTCAGCTTCTAGAGATGAACTCTTTCCCTCTTGCTTTAAGAAGCTTCTAGAGATGGAGTACCAAGTACTCACCGATATTGTGGCAAAGGCACTTCTGGTCAAGGCTGGTACTTTTGATAAGCTGACCAATGAAAAAGTTCAAGTGATGATAGCCATCACTTCTGAAGCCAAAGTGGATTGGAGTCGTTTTCTGTTCAAAATCATGAAGGATATGCTTTTCAGGATAGGTACTGGTTTTGCTGTTCAAATCAGCATGATGTTGAAGGATGCCGGTTTTCCACTTACTTCTGAACATGACGGATCATATGTCACAATGGCCGATGTTGATAACATACTTGCTTTAAGGCCAAATCCAACTGTGGCAGAATTTGTTGCCATGAAGAAGAAAATTGGTGACACTCAATGAAACGTCTGTCATTCTTACAGCTTTAAAAGTACTAGAATTTTATAAAATATTTTACATCACTTAAAATAAACTAACCAACTAGTTTTTGAAAATTAAAGGAAATATCTCAAAACGTAAAATCATCAAATGTTTTACCAAACCTAAAAAAAAACAATAAATTTGAAAATTATAGTTCATACTAAACCTCTAAAAAATCTATCAAAAGCATAAATAAATAGTCGTAAAAATATTTAACATAATCATAAACGTAAATCATAAGTACGGAAAAGTAGAAGCGCTGGTCCTCGGGTTATGTCCACCTTCAGTCCAATCAGGTCAGCCATCAAGACCTCCATCAAACTCACATGCATCCATCACACCTAGTGAGTCTAAAGACCCAACACACTATAATCTTTATAACAAATAATACGTATAAAATCACAAGCAACAGTGAAAATATTTTTTCGTAAAAATAACATTTGCATGACATGCATAACATAAACCTCAACTTTTTTCCCTTTTTCTCATTCATAACATGTATCCTTTTATCATGATCATAAACATTTTTCCTTATTATTGAATTCAGATCGTTAATTGTGACTTTCCTCATCCTCAAAAAGTCGATGGATCCATATGCATATAACCACAGTACTGGGCGGCGAGGACACCAGCAACACTCTCACCGATCAACTGGGCCTTGGCCTATCCTCATCGAATGGAAATACGATCGTCGGGCTCTCTCTAGGGCCTTCTCTCATAAATGAGCTCTCTCTGGGGCCTTTTCCCTCACGATATCCCCATTCTTATCCTCAATAGTCACAATTACTTCACTTCCTTTCACGTTTTACATTTTCATCACTTTACAAAAATCATGCATTTAATATCTTTTTCTTTTAAAAACAAGCATGCAACATCTTTTAACTTTATCGTTTCATATTAAATCATAAAATTCCATAACCTTGAAAATAAACATTTTAGCATATAAAAATCCTTAAACATTTAAAATAATCATAATAGCATATACAACAGCATTCAGAGCACTGCCATTGTAGAACCTGTAACTTAGACTACGTATAAGCCATGCATAATTTCTAGTATTTAAATTAAAATAATTTTATTTCATGAGTATTTAAATTCTTTTCTTCAAATTTATTTATTTTACGTAGTAGTTTAATTGTCACCTTTTCAGTTAAATAAGTGAGGCCGGACTGGAGATGGAGTATTGAGATAAGTTAATAAAGACTTATTTAAGAAGTGGTAATTTAGCATGTTAGTAAATATAATTTAAAAAGTTTGCATGCATGCAAGTTATTGAATTTCCTTGGCATTTTAATTAATTGTTTTAAAGCATTAAATGCATGTTTATTTCAGTAAATTGTGTTTAATTATTTTTATGTATTGTATGCATAATTCATGCATGTTAAAATTTATTTCATGAAATTTTAAAAGTTCACGCATTAGGGTTTCTCGGTGCATTTCACGTTCAATCGAGGATTGGAGACCGGAGAATTTAAGGAAAATTATTTTATTACACGATTTATTTTTATAAATTAATTTAAAGCATTTTTAAGTTTATTTTTCGAAAATGGGATTTTATTGGGTATTTTTACCCGCAGGACTTTATTTTTAACGGTACGCAAATTTTGTCCAATTGGGGGACTTTTTGAGGGTTCGGCTAATATTTTCAAAAGCTTTCCAACACGAAATATTTTTCGAGAGTGTGTTTGGACTTAATGGGCCTACTTTTAAGCTAAATAGACCCCAACCCATTTTAATATCTTTTAAAATCAAATTTAGGCCCATAATCTTTTGTTTAACTAATTAAATATTATGCTAAACCTAACCCTAAACCTAATTACCACTAAACAGCCGCCCACCCCCTCCACTCACAATCCTCCCCGTGAGCTGCATCAGCAAGGAGACGGTTTCATCTTGTCCTTTGAGATCAAGCCTTCCCCGTGTCTCGGCCGTGACTCTCCTACCATTTGTTCACACAAAAATCAGCAGGCACGCCATGTACCATTATTCTCGCATCACGCATGTCATATATACTGCTGTTATGTGTATTATTTTCTTGAGAAACTTTCGATCCAGCGTGCAGCATGAAGTATTCTTTGTTTTGTTCATAGCATGCGTCCCTTGTTTTTTTTTTCTCACGTTTTCTGTTATGTGGTGTAAGGGGCTGCTGTGTTGGGTTGTCAAGGGCATGTGCAGATCGAGAGTGAGGGTTGTAGGTGCAGGAGCGTGAAGTTGATCAGGTTTTGTTCGAAACAGTGAGGGCCATGTAGATCGGGACTTGGTGATAGTGGTTCGATCATTGGTTTCTTGTACACCAGTCGTGCAAGAGCCTCCTCCAGCCCTGGACCAGACCCTGGTGGGTCTGAGTCAGGGTCTGGAATGGCTCAAGCCATGCTGGAGAAAAGAAGACGGGCGATCGGGCAAGGGGGAGGTGAATTGGTCTCGGTAGTGAGCTTGCTGCGATTTCTTGGTTCCTAGCGGTTAGGAGTGTGCATGGGATCGATGGCTTGGTTCTGTGAGGTGCCTTAGGGTCGGGTCTAGGTCCTTAGCAGGTTGGCTCGTGGCTGGGAAGTCGGCTGGAGCTGAGGGCGTGAGTTTTGGGGAGAAAGGTATACACGAGGTGGTCAAATAGGATAGGACCGAGAGTTTTGGCAATTTTGGAAATTTCAGCCGTGGGTTGGAAGGCCTAATGACATGGTTTTAGGAACATTTTAGTGTTATTAAGATATGGTAAAAAAATTTGGGAAAAATTTGATTAAGTTTCGAGTCGATTCGGGTTAAAATCGGGACCCCGTTTCAAGATTTAAAACAAATTGGTTAAGTTATGAATTTGGCTCGATTTTACATCTAAGAATGCTTATAAATATGTTTTGGGACATTTTAAGGAGTTTGGTAAGTTTCGGGTCAATTTTAGAGGTCCAGGGTTGAAACGTTAATATTTGGGTTTCAAGGGGCAAAATGGTCATTTTGCACCCGGGGTGAGATTTTGGTCCTAGCAGCGCCCTGAGCACAAATCATGATACTTTTAAATGTTCATGCATCACATTTACGATTTTTATGCCATTATAATAATTATGGTGCATGTTTAGTTTAAAGGAATTAAGAGCTAAAAGTAAGAAAGTGAAGAGCACTCCGTCTCCACCGCGCCGCGTCGTTATATCGTTTGTTTTCTGTCAAAACAAACCAAGGCATGTTCATATCTTCTTTCACTCTTCAATCAAGTCATATAGGTATTTTTAAATATCGCAAGTACATGATTTTAATGCAAGAAAAATCGAAATTGTTCATATTCAATTATGTTACGTGCAAAAATATTCATTTTGAGATTTATGCGATATTGCTTGTGGTCACTTTACTATCATGCTTAAGTCCGGTCGCCAGTTACCGGCCCGGTCGCCAGTTACCGGTCAGTTCAGTTGTTTCACCCAGTATACTGTGGCAGTAGTCTGATCAGACATACATTATTAAGTCCGGTCGCCAGTTACCGGCCCGGTCGCCAGTTACCGGTCAGTTCAGTTCAGTTCAGTTCAGGGACCACTTGCGTAGACCATAATCTCACCAGAAAATTATTACAAGTTATTTCATTACAGGGCTCCAAGGAGCAAACATTTTCACTATGATATTTTCAGTTCAGTTATGCACGTACTATAATTACCATTGAAATGATATTTTACGTTACACCTCAGTACAGGAAATTTTCACTTGCATGCGACTTTATTATTTATTTACTTGTTATTTACGATATATGCATGCTGAGTCTTTAGGCTCACTAGACTTGATTGTTGTAGGTACTGATGATGTCGGGACCGAGGGCGGGGATCAGTGAGCCAGCTCGAGTCGGCAGTAGTGGGACCCGAGGACCTCATTTTCAGCATTTATTGTTGTTATCGCTCAAACATTTTTATCTACCGTTGGATAAACTTTTTACAGTTATTTTTACAACATTAATTTCTTCCGCTGCTATTTTTAAACATGATACGTTATTCAACAGTTTATTTTATGAACTGAATATTTTATTTAGTTTAAAAGAAAATTTTTAAATTTTCCGCAAATTTTCAAGCACGGATTTCTAGGCCCTTACAGCTGGTATCAGAGCAATGGTTTTGTATAGGGTTGCACTACTACTGACCTCGAGAAGCTCACGAAGTCACGTCTTCGGTTTGTAAGTTTTACATTTACGTGTTTTATTTAAAGCATGAATTATTTAACAGCATGTTTTCATGAATTATTTTACGTCCCGATTTTTTT